>NC_068989.1:43655140-43670243 GCF_001194135.2 Octopus bimaculoides | reverse complement strand
ATATATATATATATATATATACATACACACGTGCACATACACACACACACACATATCTACGTACATATATATATGTATGTATGTAAATATATTTATCCACATACACACACACGCACATATTCCATCACTTATATGCAATATGATGATGACAACAACGACGGTGATGATGATAAATTCATTTGGAGTAATGAGAGCACTTCAGTTTCTGTTACTAAACTTAACAAATATGTTCACATACAATATTTGTCTGCTAAAGACAAGTCAGCTTCAATCATGTTTGCAGGCCACTTATCAAGTGGCATGAGGCCAAGGACCTCTGTGGATATTCGTGTTGCCCATCTTTGTTGTAATTTAGCTGGGTGGTGGTCAGAGACTTAAATTTTTTTTCTTCCTTTCTTTCTTTCTTTCCCTTTTGTTTTTGTTTTTAATACCTTGTCAAGATTCCAGTGCTTATTACTACATCATTTACTGGAATCTAATTTAAATTATTGATGCATGTGTTTCATGTTTAAAATGTGTCTGTGTGTGCCTTGTGGAGCAGATCATCTCTCTCTCTCTCTCTCTCTCTTTCTCTCTCTCTCTCTCTCTCTCTCACTGTGTTGGTTTCTTTATATAATAAAGTTGTTCTGCTGTGGATTTTTCCTCTACTGTGCAATTATTTCCTTCTCTAATTCTTCAATCATTTGGTATTTCTCTTTTTCTACTCCTGTTACCTTCTATTCTCACAAGAGAACATCTGCATCTTAGGATAGGATGAACAAGGGTGGGGGTTTGACTTTGCATTAT
Organism: Octopus bimaculoides; assembly: GCF_001194135.2. Lineage (NCBI taxonomy): Eukaryota > Metazoa > Mollusca > Cephalopoda > Octopoda > Octopodidae > Octopus > Octopus bimaculoides. The sequence goes on along the minus strand of NC_068989.1, from coordinate 43,669,457 downwards.
AACCCTATTTGGAAACTGAGAATAGATTGCATGAGTAAATTGGATTTCTAAGCATCTATGAGTTCCATCCACATTACATTCTATACACTTTTGTCGATTTTTTTTTCTCCCATTTTATCAACAACTTGCCTGAAATTCTGGTTCTCTTATACAAAACCTATAATTTTAAAGCACTCATATTCGGATTACAACTTTTCATCTTTTTTTATTTGGTAAGAACCTTCTGTTAAGTTTGAAACACTGGATTAATAATGCAGAATTATTTTACTAAATCCCTCCAAATTCTTGATTATCCAGGAAAAAAAGTAATTGAAATATGTTGTACTGAATTTTATTAGAAATGCTACTGAAATACTGGGTGTCCATAAATTATCTTTACAGCTTCCACACTTCCAGTCTTCAAATCGCAAAAGTAATTTATGGACTCCTTGTATTATTCAAAATAGTTATGTATAGCTTGAGACTATAAATAGATTGTTGTTTTTTTAATCAAATATTCTTTCTGAATGATTTTGATAGCAATGTAACCAAACCATGAACATCTACCTGGTAGCTTAGCCTGATAGATATAGCAACTAAATCTCTCACAAATTACATTCTATTATCCTTAAAGAGAAGGAAGGCCTACCAGATAATGTATTCTGAGATAAACTATGTCTGAAAAGACAGGATGTTCATGGTTAGAATGTCTTCGGTTGTAAATGCTTTTGATCAGGGCTGACCTACAGCTAAACACCAACCATTAACAACTGCACAGATGACTGTTTATTAATATAAAATATCAATTTTTTTTTCTGGTCAAAAAATGGAAGTACTTCCTGATCTTTCCCAAGAACATCTGAAACCTGAAGGGAAGAGGTTCTAACTGAAAACAAACTCGGGTTCCAAATTTCATTTCATTTGATGCTGCATTGTACAGTAGTGATCTATAAACATAGAAAGTGAATTCAGACAATATTCTAGGAGTTGTTATAAGAATTATATACATAATAACAGAGTTATTAAAGAGCTATATACAATTTATTAGTAGATACAAATGACAATGTAGCCAATAAAGAGCAGTGAAGCTCTTAGTACAAAACAACATCATAAAGTGCTAATGGCATATTGAAGTGCATCCAGTGGATAAGTTGAATACATGACAACTTCTATATACTGATACCACAGAACGATGCACCCAGTACATTCTTTAAATTAGTTGGTGAGGTGTGGTCTCTCGGCCACATCTAGGAGGGCAGTAACTATTAGCAAAATTGATTCATACCATGCTGGTCCACTCCATGCCAGTATGGAAAGTGGATGTAAAATGATGATAATGATTATAGGCATTGTTATATTTGCTTCAGTCAGGTTAAAAGTTGATTTATCATTCTGGTTTCAAAGTTTTATAATTTATTATAGAAGACTATCTGGTTGTTGTGGCATATTTTTTCTGTAAATATGCAAATTTACAGAATCATTCAACCCTAGTTACAATTGAAAAGTAGTTGCAGTAATGTTTAAAACAAAGTTAGAAAGAACTATATCGCAGAGAGGCTGGATTTGGCCAGTTTGAACATAAAACAGCCAGATATGGCTGGTTTAACTCTTTAGCATTCAAATTACTCTATGAAATGTAATGCTTATTCATTCACATTGTTTTGAATTAATCATGCATTATTTCGTAGCTTCAAGATTTTAACAGTGTGATTGTTTATTTTTAGAGTGACATTATGGGGTAGCTGCAAAAGGTGGAATCTGGCCGGTTTCAACATAAAACAAGCAGAATATTTGGGCTGGGTATGGCCAGTTTAAATACTAAAGGGTTAAATGCTAAAACATTAATGTAAGATATTCCATTGATCTGAATTGGTAAGCAACAATAAAGACTTTAAGAAATTATGTTGAAGACATTCTGGATTTGGACTTTAAAATTTGGGTTGTATTCATCTATTAGAATTCATTGATTTGATTTTGCTTTTTTGAATCCTGAAATTGAAGATCTAAATTCACTTTCTTAGATTTCTAAGTCTTGCGAAATTTTTGGCATTACTGGAAATGAAGAAATGTGTAGATACTAGTTGACTAATTAGAATTTTATTATTATGCTTTTCTAGTACTCTTTAGTATTCATGTGTCCCATGAGATTATTCTAGAAAGCTGATGTAAAATCTGTGTGACATTATAAATTGTCATTATTACTTTTACAACAGGAGTAGATTAGCAGAATGGTTAGAGCATTGAAAAACAAAATACGATTTTTATATTTGTTCTAACTCTCTTTATATGCTGAGTTCAAGCCCAACCAAATTCAACTTTACATTTCAACCTTTTGGGGATTGATAAAATATAGAAAGAGTCAAACATGGGGGTTGATATTATTCACTGCTCCCCTCTCCTACCAAGTTAGAAACAATTACTATTGTTTGTTGTCGTCGTCGTCTTGTTTTTGTTGTTGTTGCTGCTGTTGTTAAGGCAATGAACTGGCAGAATCATTAGCATGCCAGACAAAATGCACAACAGCATTTCTCCTAGCTTTCTGTTCAAATTTGACTAATGCCACCAATGTGGACTTTGCTTTCATCCTTTTAGGGGTTGATGAAATCAACACCTGTTGAGTACTGGGGTCAATGTAATCAACTTAACCCTTCCTGAAATTGCAGGCCCTGTGACAAAATTAGAAAGAATTATTGTTATTGAATAAGAGAGCAGCGCATGTATTATTATTATTATTATTATTATTTGTCTAATGGTTGTAGCGAAAGAGGTAGTATGGTGGACCCATTTGAAAGGGCTAAAAACAGACACTTTCCTCTTTGGCCAAGCCCTCATCAACTTTTTCAAGTTTCACTTGAAAAGGAAGTTGTGGGTGGAGACGGAAATGTTGCCTTATAGCAAGTTTGTTGAAAGGTGGGTGAATGTTGGAAGAATGGCCAGTGTGAAAGGACCAATTCTGAGCGTGCACCTGTAAAAAAAAAGAAGCGCTCTTGCCCTGTTGTTCAGGCACCCATGGCTTTTGTGGGTTTTTCCACAAGGACCTTAAAGTGCCTCCCCTATTGGGAGTTTGTTTAATTTTTAACTGTTATTTATATTGTGTACACACAAAACCCATTGTGTTGTCCTGTTTTTGTCTTTTATGTTGTTGTATTTCAGTTAATGTTTTGTACTGAGCCCTTGTGGCTAATAAAAGAATTAATTAATGTTGTTGTTGTTATTATTGTTACTATTATTTTTAGGGTGGCAAGCTGGCAGAATCATTAGAGGATCATAAAAAATGCCTTAGGTTATTTGTTCTGGCTTTTTACATTTTGAGCCTAAATCTTGCCAAGATCAAACTTTGCCTTTCATCCTTTTGGAGCCAATAAAATAAAGTACTAGTCAAGTACTGGAATCGGTGCTACCGACTAACACCAGCCCCACCACTACCATCATCATCGTTGTTGTTATCGTCATCACTTTTTCATCCACTTTTCCATGCTTGCACGGCTCACATGAAATTCGTTGAAGCAGAATCTAGTCTAATAAATAACTTTATCAAACAAATGAAGATGAAAAGAGCAAAAAAGTAACTAAACTGCACTGATTTTATCAAGCAAACAAAGACTTAGGTTTCTTTTTCATATCTAATTGTGCCTTTGTGAAAAAGTCTGTATATTAACACGGGTATACACACACACGCATTAAAAAAATTGCAAGGAAAAATGATGAAAGAGCATATGGAAAGCAAGAAAAAATACGCAACGAACATAGATATGCTCTCCCCTCATCAGTTATCGACCCAAAATCATCAGAATTTCATGTGTATACATATGCTTATATAATATGCTTGTATATACTTATATAATATGCATATATATACTTATATGATATGCATATAAATAATGCAATATTGCATTATATATATATATCATCATCATCATCATCATCTGCATTATATGTATATTGCATTTTGTATGTGTGTGTGTGTGTGTATGTGAATAAAGTAAGAAAATGGAGATATCGCATTTAATAAAAATTTGCTATCTGCAAAAATCAAACATAGTCCCTTACAGCTGTTTCAATTCAGCCTAAAAATTAAATAATAATTATTAAAATCATTATATTAGGCAAAATCTCTTCAAAGGGGTAGAAAAAGGATATATCATTAGGTTTTTAATGTGTTGCCTAATATTATGATTTTGATAATTACTATTTAATCTTTTAAACTAAATTGAAACAGTTGTAAGGGACTATCTTTGATTTTTGCAAATGATAAATTTCTATTAAATGCTGTATCTCCATTTTCTTACTTTCTTTTGAATGATTATAAACCATGATCTATTTATAAATCTATTGTTTTATGAATATTATTATTCACAACAAATATTAGGTATTGAACCAGTAATACATTGGATAATACCATCCCTTAATGAGGCGAATTTAACCTCTAGTTGAAGATATATATCATCATCATCATCATCATCATCAATAAGCATCTGTTTTCCATGCTGGCATAAGTAGGCCGGTTTAACAGGAGCTGACCACCTGAAAGGCTGCTCAGGTTCCATGTCTGTTTTGGCATGGTTTCTATGGTTGTATGCCCTTTCTAGCACCAACCACTTTACAGAGTGTAGTGGGTGCCTTTATGCAGCACCAGTACAAATGCTTTTTATGTGGCACCAGCACTTATGAGTCTGCAAGATTAGGGATGCTCAGCTGGTTGGGGTTGCAAGGCAACTGCGTTTTTACTTAGCTTGACGTGTCTTTTCAAGCATAGCAAACTGCCAGGAGTTTCAGTCCCCTGTCATCCTTTTTGTGATCTTTTTTCAGCACTTCGTTCTACATCAATACACATGCGCGCACGCGCACACACACACACACACACACACACACACACACATATTGGCTGACACTCCTGTTGTAAATGACATATGAGTGGTCAACAATTCCTTGCTGAACAACTTGTATACATGATTTGTTTATAATGATCAAATGTTTCTGAACTTTTTTGGCAGGCTCTTTCTAGAACCTTTGCTTTGCCAGTAATCTTAGCCCTGACTTTTGTTGATTTTTCTGGGACACTGTCTGTTTTTATTGTTTTTTTTTTATAAATAAATGCACCCTGTATGGTATACATATTTTTTTAATAAAGTTTTTTGAATTTATATATTTATTTATTTATTGTTTTCTTTTCTTTTTAAATCTTCCAGTTTGTTGGAATTACATTGTTGATCATCGGTGTTTGGGCTGAGGTGGAACGTCGGAAGTATGGTGCCCTTAATAACCTCATGTCCCTACCTGTAGCCTTGCTGCTTTCTGTTGGTCTCATTATCTTCATCAATGCCATTCTCGGCCTTGTTGGAACATTCCAAGAGCATGTTATTCTATTGAAAGTGGTAAGTAAGCTTTATTTCACTTATTTCAAGTCATACATTGGCAAAATTTTTGTTCCTGTTGTTATCAAGGGAGAATGATTGGTAGAGTTCTTGGGCAAAATATTGCATTTATATTTTCGGTTCCTTTGCATATGAAGTTCAAATTCTACCATAATCAACTTTGTCTTTCATTTGTCTAGGGTTTATAAAATAAGTGCCAGTGAAGTACTGGGGTCAATTTAATTTACTACATCCTTCAACAAATTTTTATTGCCTTGTGTCTATGTTAGAAATTGTCGTTATTGTCATTGCTGCCAATGATGACAAGGCAGCAAGCTGGTAGGAACTTTAGCATATTGGACAAAATGTTTGGTGGCATTTCTTCTGTGAGGCCCCAGACAACACCCTAATATGCCCATGCCTTAAGACCACACTGGGTTATTTAGCTTGTCAGGCAAACTAATAGCCCATTTTACTTGTATGTGATCTACAACTGACATGCATGTAGAGACTGAACTGGTTTTGTAAGCAGATACAGTTCTCAGTGTGATAAATGATTATGTTTCATATAAAAGGTTAGCAGTTGTGAGCTGAATGAAGAATTTGTCTGCCCTGAAGAGAAAATCCAGTTTTTGCCCAACAAGCTAATCACCAAGAGAGATTATCAGAGAATGTCTAGTTCATACATACAATAGATGACCTGTGTATATATATTAACTTGTAAACTTATTGATGTGTACAAAGGCCAGAAGTGTTCATAAAGGCTTTTACTTTTGGATCTGATTTCATGATGTTAAAGAGATAAGATGTAAATTTTCCTGTCTGATGATCTGTAACCTGTTCCTGATATCTTGGTGAATTGTGGTGCATAAATTTAAGCATCCTGTTCAGAGACATAACAAACCTGTGTGCTATGATTTGAATTAAAGACCTATAAGCTGGTACTCTGAAACTTTATCCATTTTGATGAAGACACCAAAATGTTTAAAATATCCTGTTTAATTTCAATTATAGTGACATTAAAAAAAAAACAATTGAGTGCAGGTGTGGCTGTGTGGTAAAAGGCAAATTGTTAATGAAAAAGGCTTACTTCCCAACCACATGGTTCCGAGTTCAGTCCCACTGTATGGCGCCTTGGGCAAGTGTCTTCCACTATAGCCTCAGGCCAACGAAAGCCTTGGTAGACAGAAAGAAGCTTGTCATGTGTGTGTGTGTTTTTGTGTATGTGTCTGTCCCCCACCCCCCACTTGACACTGGTATTAGTGTGTTTATGTCCCCATAACTTAACAGTTTGGCAAAAGGAGGTTGATGGAATAAGTACCAGGTTTAACAAAAGAATACGTACCAGAATTGATTCATTCGACTAAACATTCTTCAAGGCTGTGCCCCAACATGGCTGCAATCTAATGATTGAAACAAGGAAAAGATAAAAGATAAAAGATCAATTTTATAAATGACAACAATAAATATTTTTTTAATAGACTATGAGTTTATATAAAGTACTAATTGAGGAGGAGGACAATGGTGGAGGAGAAGATGAAGGTGGAGGTAGTGGAGGTGGTAATGGCAAAGTTAAGGTATGCTTGTAGTGAGATTGATCAAAGGGTAGAAAGAACACTCAGTTACCTCTCACTCCTTCCCCATACTTTTTCAAGACATGCGGCTACTTACTTATTACCATTAACCTAGATTATCACATTGAGAAAGAGGTAAAAAGAAAAAAAAAAACCTTTTCATTGATGTGTATGGAGATCAAAAAGTTGCAGCACTATATCTATATTGCAAGGAAACAAAGCTTTGCAATAACAAAAGAACTTTTACCGTTTTCTTAGACTTGCCAGCATCATGTTTCAGGGTGTCTGTTGCTTTCTTATTCACATGTCTTGTTAAGTAATGGAATGTGTGAAAAATAGCATTCCACCTACCACACTTTTATATTTCATATGTAATATAATTGTGTCTATATCTGTATGTGTGTGTGTGTATCTATTTATATATATATATATATATATATGTATGTATGTATGTATGTATGCGTGCATTTATTTGATGTCATAAAAATGTATAAACGTTGAGAGAATCTTAAATAATTCTTTTTTCTTCCTTTTTTTTTTTTTGTAACAGTGGATCTTGATGCACATAAAACTATAAATAATAGTGTGTAAACATTGGGTTAAAAATGTCTTTGATAGAAAATGTTGAAGGCTGCCAGTGGGATTTGAACCCACATCTGTAAACATGACAGGTGTTCTACCATTGTGTGTGTGTGTATGAGTAAGAAAGACAGAAATTGCAATACATTACAGAAGTTAAAGCTTGTTAATCTTTCTAGTGGTGAATGTCACAGAGAGCAAAAGCTCCTGGCAAGCTTGAGAAATAATTGTAATCTATTTCCACATCCCAGCTTTAGCTATTTCTCTTGTTTGTGTTGTTAGTGTAGTTACAAAAAGCATGAACGTTTCGACAGCATCATTATTGCTTTCCGTTACCAAATCTCTTGTAAGAACCAAACATGAAACCATTTCAATACCCCACTGCTGAAGACTCTAAGATAGTCTCGTAACCAGTTGCAGTTCAGAGCAGATAGGACTTTTATGAATTAAAAAATTCCATTGTAGAGTTTGTTTTCTTTTGGCGTCTCGATTGGTTTTTATGTTTATCTTTGAGTGACCATTAAATAATGTTTCCATTATCACCATTAAATAATACTTTCACTGTGAGCATCAAACATATTTCTGCTGTTACCATCAGACATATTTCCACTGTAACCATCAAGCATTTTCACAGTGACTAACAAATAGTTTCCACTGTGACCATCAAACAATATTTTCATGGTGACTATTAAATGATGTTTCCACTATGACTATCAGTGTTTCCTCTGTGACTATTAAACAGTGTTTCCACTCACCATCAAACAGTATGTCCACTGTGACTGCTAAATAATGTTTCCACTGTGACAAAAATATTTTTTACTGTGACCATCTAGCATTGTTTCCACTAACCATTAATCAATGTTTCCACTGTGACCATTGAACATGTTTTCACCATGGCTATCAAACAGTAATTCCACTGTGACTAATATATCTTGTATTGTGGTATTTGACTCTTATTAGTATATGATATAAGACTGACTGTTGTCAGTACATCTGCTATAAAAGTTAACCCTTTAGTGTTTAAACCGGCCATATCTGGCCCAGATATCCTACCTGTTTTATATTCAAACTGGCGATATCTAGCCTCTCACACCTAACCTACATTGACATTCTAAAAATAAATAATCACATCACTGAAACCTCAAAGCTATAAGATAATGCATGATTAAATTCAAAACAATTTGAGTGAAAAAGTATTACATTTAACAGAGTAATCTGAACACTAAAGGGTGAAAGTATTCTTCATCCTCTCATATCTTTTCATGACTTTTATTATTGACTTGACAAAATTAATACTGATATAAACAATAGAAATATAGCAACCATATCCTATTTTAGGTACAGTGATTAATGAAAAAGTTAAGTCGACAGTTAAGCTCTGCAATAGGCATGATCATTTCCATTTTTCTTTTATTTGACATTCTGTATTTTCATATTACATTTATTTCTATAGTTGTTCTTGTATCTGCTATTATTATTTTCTAGTGATCTTCATCTAAAGGAAATCCCTTGCTGTATGCAAAGAACTGTATATTTAGTCATATTTGTTCTGTCAGCTAGGACCCTTTCATTAAATCAATGCCTTTCACATTGAATACTTGCATTTTTATCTTGTATTTGACAAGGTCAGTTGACTTTAAAATCTCATGCCTAATATCAGCAGCTTCAGCCCAGGAATTTTAATAAAAATCAATGACCTTCATTTTGTTTCTTTTTAGCTCAACTGACTATGTTAGAAATTGAATTTTGTATAGGATGAAATGAAAGCTTTCATATTTTATTCAAAACGTCTTGATTTAAATATCCTTATTAATTATTTTTATTAAATCAGCGGTGACTTTTAATTATTGTTCTTTGATTATTTATTTCATTAAAAAAAAAGTTTCTCTCCCTCCCTCCTCCTTTCCCCCATCTCTGTCTGTCTCCCCCCTCCTCCTCTCTCATAAAGAGTAAACTTGGCTTGAAAAGCTAGAAACAAAATAACTCATGGATATTTAGCTTTTAATTTTTGTTGGGACTGAATAGAATTTTGTTAGAGAGAAAAAAGCAAGAGTTTGCCAATCCAGCTTATTCACTTCAGCTCATTATTCTAAGTACAAATTGTTTCCTAAATTGTTGGAACAAAAGAAATTAAAACATTAATGATAAATAATAGATATCATATCACATTAACAGCCTATTTTAATATATACACAATAAAGCAGCACACGTAAGTATAATTACATTTCATAAATAATATTTCTACAGTAAATTGTGGTTACATTGACAAATAGGAACATATGTCTACATATTTACATAACCTAATTAATAACAGCCATGTTTAGTTTTATGATTCATAGCAGACAGTAGTATCTTTGGGAAACTGTTTTTAAACGTGGTTGGCTCAGTTCTTAAGGTGACTGAAGCCATGGTTGATCTGAATATAACAGTAATGCCTTTTGAATGATGGTACAGTGCAGGGGTTTTCAAACTTTTTGAAACCACCACCACAACCATTATCATCATCATTATTATTACCTCTGCCTCAGTCATGTTTGTTCGTCCATGGACAAGATATCTCAAGAACCGCTGGATGGATGTTGATGAAACTTTCTGGGATATTTGGCCTCATGATCGGCATGAACTGATTACATTTTGGGATCGATTTGGCACTGGAGAAGGATTCTAAATTATTTTTCCTGTATTTTACTTAATTTTTTTAGAGCAGTCAGGTTCATTTTCTAGTATTCTCGTTAGTGAGAGCAGTCAAGCTTATTTCAGATATTTACATTTTAAAAATCATCTCCAGCTAATTGTTGAGAGGACATTGGGGTTGCCTTGGTGGAGGTTTGTGCTCTCTGAGTGCTCTTGTTATGATTATTGTTATTATTATTACTTTTGATGAGTATAATTGTAATTGTTATAGTTTTTGTGCGGTTTTTTTATGTAAGAAGCAGTTTTTATTTTAGGTCTTTAATCCCAGAATTCATTCTGACATTAAGGCTGAAAATAAGGCACATGCTGCATGAATACAGATATGTGAACACACAAGGAGACTTGGATCTAACTATATATATATATGCTCCCACACTTGCATTCAAACATACACACGCACATGCACACATGTACACTCTCTTTCTCTAACACATACACACTCTCTCTCTTTCTCTCTCTCTCTCTCTCTCACACACACACACATGCACACACACACACACACACACACACACACACACACACACACACACACATACACACACACACACACACAGCTCTCAACATGCATATCCACTTACATTTACTTACTGATCTAATCTGCTCAATGAAAGGAGAAAGGTATCAAAAATATTTTTAAAAAACAGAACAGTGTTATAGAATAGGTTTTGGGCTCAATTGTTTGTTCATTTCAAAATAGATTATTGGTAGGCATAACTCGATAGATATAGGTGCAGCTATTGTAACTACTAGGTAAACTTTACTCACCTTTATTATGCTAGTAACCAAGCAGGAAACTGAAAGCAGCTTGTTCTATGTTGGTGTATGTGTGTGTGTGTGTGTGTGTGTGTATATATATATATGTGTGTGTGTGTGTGTGTATATATATATGTATGTGTATATATATATGTGTGTGTGTATATATATATGTAAATGTTAGTGAAAGCACATGGCTGAGTGGTTAGAATGTTGGGCTTACAATTGTAAGGTTGTAAGTTCGATTCCCGATTGGGCTTGTATTCTTGAGCCAGACATTTTATTTCACATTGCTCCAGTTCACTCAGCTGCAGAAATAAGTTGTGACGTCATTGGTGCCAAGCTACAGCAGCCTTCACCTTTCCCTTGGACAACATCAGTGGCATGGAGATAGGAGGCAGGTATGCATGGGCGAGCTGGTTTCCTACAAAGAACTTTGCCCAGACTTGTCCCTTGGAGGGACACTTTCTAGGTGCAATCCCTTGGTCATTTTTAACTGAAAGAGGTCTTTATGTATGTATGTATGTATGGATGGATGGATGGATGGATGGATGGATGTGCATGCGTGTTTTATCTCCTTGTCTTTTGTGTCTGATTTTCTGTGGAAACATGCAATGACCTCAAGGAAATATCAGCTGTCTTGGAAACAGGTGGGGGTTGAAGATCTGTCTCAATAAATTCTGCCCGACCCACACAAGCATGGAAAAATAGACTTTGAAATTATGATGATGATGATGATTATGATGATATTTATAAAAGGATTTTTTCAGTCTCTGTCTACCACTCACATGGCTTTGGCTGGCCTGAGGCTATAATAGCGGAAGACACTTGCCCAATGTGCTACGCAGTGAGACTGAACCTGAAACTGCTCGATTACAATGTCTTAACTACACACGTTTGCCTGCACACACATGCATGCAATCATGCACATACACATTGTATCAAGCATTTTTTTTCTCCCCCCAACCCATTTTCTATGTCCAGATTATTATTATAGTTGCAGTAGAAATATGTCAGGTAGATTCAGTGAGCATAAAAATAGTTTGATGACTCACAATCAAACGTAAAGCTTGTTCTATAGATTTATTCATTATAGACGTTTTCTTATGATTAATTTATTACAAACTTGTTGTAATTAATAAATTAATCAGGCTGTTTTGAGTCTAGTTTTGAAGGAAGATCCATTAGACTAGATTGTTAACGACAGTTATTTTACTTTGTTTTTTTTTGTTTTTTTAATTTAGTGTGAAACGGTGGTGAGAGTTAGTAAAATGATTTGTATTGTTGAGTAACATATAATGGCTGTAGACCAGGGATGAAGCTTGACCCTTTCTCTCTCTCTCTTTCATTTTATATATTTTTTTCAGCTGGACAAAATAGAAAAAAATATTTTTTTTCCTATGACGTCACAATTGTTCAAAATTCAAACTCTCTCTTTATATTTGTTATATACATATATCATCATCAGCATCATCATCATCATCATCATCATCATCATCTTAATTGTTATCTTTTTAATGTCTGCTTTTCTTTGTATGCATGGGTCAGATGAAATTTTTTTCTATGCCATTCTGTCACCAACCTTCATCATCATCATCATCATCATTGTCATCGTCATCGCTTCACAGTCCATTTTCCATGCGAGCATGGGTTGTATGGAATTTTCTCTGTGGCTTGGATGCCTTTCCTGTTGGCAATCATCATCGTCATCATCATCATTATCAAAATCAGCATCATTATTATCTTTGTTTTAACATCCACTTACCCATGTGTGCATGGGTTGGATGGAATTTTTCTCTATGGCTAGATGCTCTTCCTGTCTACAACCTTCACCTGTTTCCAAGTACAATAATATTTCCCCATAACCACACATGTGGTTATGGAAGAATGAAAATGAAGGACATGGCTTGCATGATAGTGACACTTGTTTGCATCGATCACATAACGCGCACTCCTCCCCTCCCACATACATATTTATGTACATATACTTATACTATGGCTCCTTTCAGTTTCCAGCTATCAAATCTATTCACAAAGCTTTGGTTGGCATGGTTGTATAGTAAAAGACACTCGCTTCAGGTGCAGTGGTACTGAACCTGGAACCATGTGGTTGGAATGCAAACTTCATATCACACTGCCATTCTTGAATCTGTATGTGTGTGTGATTACTATATTCATATATAATCATTTGTTAGTTTTTATGCTCATTTTTTCCATGATAGTATGGGTTAGACTTATTGTTAAAGCATTGTTTTAAAACCAAATGCTCTTCCTATTGCTAAGCCTTGCTTGTTTATGAAATACAGAATATTCAAAGGTGCAAGGCCAGTAGATGATTTGTTGACAGGAGAAATAACAACAATGTCACTGCTCAGTGATTCTTGGAGATGTGAAAATGTAAACAAACACAGATATGAACACACGCAGAACACATATACATATGCATACTCTCCCTCACACACACACACACACACACACCACTTGAGTGTCGAAATACCAAATCCACTCACAACCACATATAAAGCAATTTTCTTAACTGTGCCTATGTTGTAAAATGTTTGCTTCCCAACCATGTGATTTTAGGTTCAGTCCCATTGCATGGCATATTGAGCAGGTGTTTTCTACTTTAGCCTTAGGCCAACCAAAACCTTGTGAGTGGATTAGGTAGTTGGAAACTGAAATAAGCCCATTTTGTGTGTGTGTGTGTGTTTCTATCTCCTTGCCTTAGGTTCATATGAGAGTTATAGAAGAATGCTATTGTCATGCATTGGTATTTTTCCTTTCCAATTTTTTATGAGAATGTATCTGGACTTGGGGCAATGTTACCTTACAGAAAACAGGTGAGGGTTGGTGACAGGGAGAGCATCTGACCATAGAAAAATCTGCTTCAACAAATTCCATCTGCCCCTTGCAACCATGAAAAGTGGACATTAAAATAATGATGATGGTGATGTGTGTGTGTGTGTGTGCGTGCGCGTCGCGTGTGTGTGTGTTTTCTGAACTAATTTTCTTTGACATTTGCAGAATGAAAATATATAAACATGCTGCAGATTTTTCTCTATGCATCCATGTATTCATACACATGCATGTGTGTACATGTGTGTAGATGTACAATGCATTAGCTAAACAGGATAGCATATTTGAGCCAAAGCTTCATCTGAGCAACTTTTTATTGATTGTGTACACCAAGGTTCTCAATCATTGATATATGTACAATCATCTAAAATGTCATTTAAGTGTATAATCTTGTTTGCCTCACATTTTACAAGCACTTATCTGACACTACACACTTCTAATACAGTGATGCATTGAGTAGTATATCAAGTACTTGTATGCATATTGACATATGTGTGTGTATATATATATATATATATATATATATAT
>NC_068989.1:43652217-43655046 GCF_001194135.2 Octopus bimaculoides | reverse complement strand
ATTATTGCTACACTAGTGCTATACTAGGTGCAATCAATGGGAGCGTGTAAAAGTGGAGGTTTTACCCAAAATTTGTGTAACAATTAGAAAATGGAGGATAATATGCTGAACCCGACTACTTGCAGACGGTGTATCCCGTTGAATTCATTAATTTAATTCATAGCAAAAGTGCCCAAAAAAGGAAGAAAAGAAAAAGAAAGAAAGAACCAAAGCACAGGTGTCCATGGCAGACTATGTTATTTTGCCAACATGGTTTACATATAGAAGTACAAAGTACATAAGGAATTAGAGGATGAACAGAAGTTTAATCTTACAGCTGATATATGTATATATATATATATATGCACATATATATATATATATATCTCGTTGCTCTTATGTTAAACTGTTGTTTGTCCAAATTTGACCAAATGCATTTTCTTTCAATATTTAATTTTGCTTGCAATAGCAGGTCCTCCAGCTGCTTCACATGCCAAGATATGAAAATTGTCACTGTGTTGTCAATGGTTTAGCATTTTTCAAAAGTGTAGTAAGTCCTACACGTGACAGTTTTGTAAAAATATTTCTGACTGAAAGTATCATACATGTATGGAGTTATGACTTTTATGCTCTCAACAAAGTATTATTGTTAAGCTGAAACTGTTGCCAATGTAAAAAAAATGGAATGGTGAAACTATTTTTTTCGTTTTCTGAACATGCAACGTTTTGGACTTTAGATACTTTTGCATAATAGCAATGATATATATGTGTGTGTATGTGTATTTCATTATGTTGAACCGTTAATCCCTACTCATTTTATACCTCTCTCTGTTTTTTGTTTTCTCTCCATTTTTTTCCTCTCAATCCTTTCTGTCAAAGAGTATAGGCTCGTAACATCAAAGACTTTTCCATTCTTCTAGAGCATCAAACTAATACACCTGCTTGTTGTTCCCTCGCTTGTCTTCATCTTTTGTTTTCTGTAAATTTTAATTGTATATATATATATGTGTGTGTGTGTGTGTGTGTGTTTATGTGTCTGTGTTTGTCCCCCCCACCATCGCATGACAACCGATGCTGGTGTGTTTACGTCCCTGTAACTTAGTGGTTCGGCAAAAAGAGACCGATAGAGTAAGTACTAGGTTTACAAAGAATAAGTCCTAGGATCGATTAGCTCGACTAAAGGCGGTGCTCCAGCATGGCCACAGCCAAATGACTGAAACAAGTAAAAGAGTAAATATACACACGCACATATATATATATATATAACACATATATATTGATCATGTTTGTATGTGTGCCTGTATGTATGTATGTGTAACATAAACGAATGATTGGTAGCATTAGACTAAGAACTTGAAGGGCTTAAAAATGCAAGTCAATTTGGAGTAGGTAGGTATGGAAGCTAAAAGATCCTCCTTCAGCCAAGCAAATTGAAAAAAGTCCTAGCTAGTGCATAACTTTGATATGTTTTGACCAAGATTGATCTAGGCCATGTCTAACTTACTAGCACCATCTGATAGGATTTGCTAAATCCTTTTTAAGTGAAGTTTTGTGGTATCATGACCCATTCAAGGCGGGAGTTCTTGTTGAGTGAGTTGTATTCAGGTATAAGTGGCTTATCTGGCATTCCTTGAAGAAATTTGTCCAAGTTCTGTTTAAAGGTAATGGGATCCTTTTCCTCTTTGATCTGTTTTGGGACAATGTTAAATAGGGCAGGGCCTGTCAAGGAAAAGAAATTGTGTTGCAGTGTATTTATATGTTGTGATTCTAAATTGGGTAGGGGACATACGGCCTGTGGTCCTAGCCTTGGATGAATTCTGAAACTAATGTTGAGGTCGTTTGGGCAATGCCAGTGGTATATTCTCCACATCATGCAAATGATGTATCACTCACCGTGGCACTGGAGAGAATAGAGTTTCAATGCTTTAAGGCGGTCCCAATAATTGAGATCAGTCATGCCCTTAATTCTTTCAGGGAATGCCTTTTGCAGTGATTCAATTTTCAAAATGTTTTGTTTTGTATGGGGAGACCACAGGGGGCAGCATATTAGAGGTGTGGTCGTACAAAGGAGGAGAAAAGAGGAATGATGGCACCTTGTTCTCTGGACCAGAAAGTTCTTAGGATCCAGGAGCTCATCCTAAGAGTTATATCGACCTTATTGTTGACGTGGGCACTCCAGCTGAGATTGTTGTCAACAATTATTCCTAGGTCTCTGATATTATTAGATACTGTGAGTGGTTCCCCTGAAGGAAGAGAATATGGTTATTTTAGCATAGTTTTTCTTCCAAAATGTATCAGTTCAAATTTTCTTTCGTTTAGTTGCATTCTGTTTTTGTCTGCCCATTGACTTACAGCATGTAGATCAGACTGGAGTTCAGTTCAGTCTTCTTCTCCATTGATAATTTTCAGGAGTTTGGAGTCATCAGCAAATATCTTCTCTTTGCTGTGTTTTATGATGCTTGAAATGTCATTTATATAGACTCCTAGCAGAAATACCCGGCGTTGCCCGGGTTAAAGAGAATAATGAAATCTAAAAACGCTGTCTAGACTACGCAACCCTCAACTGTTAGTAGCTACGATACCATATTTCTACATTAATAACTCTCCAATCCATGCCAGCATGGAACATAGACATTAAGTGGAATGTTAGAAGAAAGTTTTCAACTCATATGTATATAAAGTAAATACACGTAATTCAGAAACACGTTTTGTGTATTTTATTTCGTAACCAAACAAACAGGTATAGATTATAAATAATGAAAGGCCAATTTTGGTGATTCATTTGACAGAGGTAGTAGAGAGACAATGCGATGATAAATCTGAGGTTGGATCTTGAAAGTTTGGATGAAT
>NC_068989.1:43646591-43649202 GCF_001194135.2 Octopus bimaculoides | reverse complement strand
GTATTTACTTTATATACATATGAGTTGAAAACTTTCTTCTAACATTCCACTTAATGTCTATGTTCCATGCTGGCATGGATTGGAGAGTTATTAATGTAGAAATATGGTATCGTAGCTACTAACAGTTGAGGGTTGCGTAGTCTAGACGGCATTTTTAGATTTCATTATTCTCTTTAACCCGGGCAAAGCCGGGTATTTCTGCTAGTACATCTATATGTATACATCTATACATCTCTCTTTCTCTCTTTCTCTCTTTCTGAAAGTATCTGTCATTACAGTATCGAAATGTGATTGTTTCAGTTAGTGGAATAGTTTCATTTTTAAAGTGAAAGTACTTGACATGAGTGTTTTTGTTTCACTTTTGACACGTAATACTTAAATAGTGGAGATATTATGTTGCCGTGGGCTCGAACTCTGCAAGAAGTTAAAAATTTTTTTTGACTAAAACACAACTGGAACCCTAAGTAAGGCATCTGTAAAATTTGAATGAAATTGGTTGCGTAGTTCTCAAGTTTTAGGGATTCACACACACACACACACACATTCTCATTTTTATATATATAGATAGACAGAAGTGGGCCCAAGACAGTCCCTTGAAGGACACCACTGGTGACTCATTCAACCAAACAGATTTTGAAAAGTCCTAGCTGGTGCATATGCCAAGAAAGCAGAGGAGATAGGGACCTATGATATAATATGGGACAACCTACTTGTGCATATATTTACATATGTATGTATGTGTATATATATATATATATATATATATAAAATTATGATCTTAACTTGAAAAATACTTTATGGTTAATCGTTCCATTTGGTAAACAGGTCAATTACAATTTTACCAAATTGTTTGATGGCACCAACGACATATGAATAACAACACAAAATTACCATCTCTGTTGTATTCTTCTGAAACATGGACATGTTATGAAAGACATTTCAAACTGTTAGACCGATTCCACCGAAAGTGCCTTCACTGCATTTTAAACGTTAAATGGAGCTTTTTTACTGCAGACACAGATGTCTTTGCATCAGCAGGCATCACTTCTATTAAATCAATGATTCTGAGAAATCAAATGAGGTGGTCTGGCCATATTGTTCAAATGGCAGATGAACGCACACCCAAACAGCTGTTTTATGGCGAGCTTGCAGAGGGGAAACATAATCGGTGTAAGCCTAAAGAGATGTTTAAAGATGGCATAAGGACTTAAATGAAGTCACTTGAAATGGATCCAAGGCCATAAAACCTTTGCTTTGGATCAAGCTGGATGGTGAACAAAAGTGTGGAGTGAAAGCATTTGAGGAGGCCAGGATAGCATATGCAAAACTCAAGAGAGATTTAAAGAAGAATGTTGTGACTGAGAAGGTAAATCTCAGTAACCTTTTTTGTGTGCACAATTTGTGACATACCATACCTTTCTTTTGCTGGGTTCAAATTTCATTTGCAGACCCATGGAAAACGAACCTCCACCAACTCTTTTGCCTATACATCTGTGCACACCTTTCAATGCTGTGTATGCCATAAAGTCTGCAAGTCCAATAGAGGCCTCAAAAGACATTTGAAGATCCACAAAGATCAGAACTTAACTGCAGCTCTTGGTAGTCCAAATCAAATATGCAATCTATGTGGGTGTCTTTTCAATACATTATCTAGTTCAAAAAGCCACATCAGATACCATGATGGATCTAAGGTGTCGGTACAAGAGGTGGTCAGACTCTGCATAAGGAGTAGACAATCATCATATATATATATATATATATATCATAATAATATTTTATTCTCTGATTTGAAGTGACAACTTCTAAATACAAACAAATGACTGAAAAATGATGAGCTAACCCCATCCAGAATCGAACCCACACATCAATGCTAACAAGGAGCCATGCTAACGTTGATTTGTGGGTTCGATTCTGGCTGGGGTTAGTGAACTTCTTAACCATATAGCCATGCCTCCACCTCAGAAATCTCTTTCTTAGTTTTAATTTTAATTTTAATTTAAATTTTTTTTTCCATGTATTTTATTCATTTTTTACCTCTCTTTTCAGTTCCTGACAATTACAGTGGTTGCATTTTTTGTTCAAGTGTCGATTGGAATTTTGGCATTCATCTACAGAAATGAAGTTAGTATCCCATTTTCCTCTCTTCTTTATTTAGTTATACAACAATTAAATGTTTAAATCTGATCACCATGGTATTTGTTTCAAATTCCCTTTTAGTTTACCAATATTGAGATTCCACTTGTAAGCTGCTGTTTAGTTCTATACCAGCTCTGATTAAGCAGACATATATTCAGAGACGTTCCGCTCATGACCATCTCGTCTTTTTTTATCTATCTGAAATTACATTTTCCAACATGTCCTTCGTTAACAAGTGTCACCATCATGCAAACAGTGTGCTTTGTTTTAAGTCTTCCATGGAAACATGTCTGGTTATGGGGAAATATTACCTTACTTGGAAACAGGTAAAGTTGAGGGCTGGTAACAGAAAGAGCATCCGGCCATAGAAAATTTGCCTCAACAGATTCCTTCAAGCCCATGCGAGCATAGAAAAGCAGATGTTGAGATGAGGATGATGATACACATGTATGTGTGTGTGTGTGTGTATATATAT
>NC_068989.1:43644884-43646581 GCF_001194135.2 Octopus bimaculoides | reverse complement strand
AAGGTGGCTGAGTTCCTGTCAAGTGATGGGCCTCATGGAGGCAATGACCAAGACCTTTGGCATTATGTTTTGCTTGAGAAGAAGACCCATCAAGCCGAGCAAAATCGCAGTTGTGACAGACATCAGTGTTACACAAATTGGCACCCGTGCTGGTGGCACATTAACACACCCTGGTGTCAAGAAAATAGCACTTGTGCCAGTGGCATGTAAAAGCACCCGTTACACTCTTGGAGTGGTTAGCTTTAGGAAAGGCATCCAACTGTAGAAAACCATTCCAAATCAGACTGGAGTCTGGTGCAGCCTTCCAGTGTGCCAGCCCAGTTAAACTGTCCAACCTATGCCAGCATGGACAACGGACATTAAATGATGATGATGATGATATATATATATCAACATCAACATTTTAACATGTGTTTTCCATGCTGGCATGGGTGGGATGGCTTGACAGGAACTGGCGAGGCTAGGGACCGCACCAGGTTCCATTGTCTGTTTTGGCTTGGTTTCTATGGCTGGATGTCCTTCCTAATGCCAACCACTTTACAGAGTGTACAGGGTGCTGTTTAAGTGGCACCTCAGTTTTAGGATCTCAATTCTGTTGTGATGGGCAGATCTTCTCAAGTAAAACAATGTGCCACATATCTTGGTTCTCCGTCATTTCCTTCGTAAGGTTATGCATACATTTGATTGGCTTTCTGCAGTTTATATCTACTAAATTCACTTGCAAGGTATTAGTTGACCCAGGCTCTGAACCATGTGGTTTTGGAGCAAGATTATTGGCCACACAGCCATACTTGCATCTCTGACATTAGTTTTTAATACATCATTTTATTTGTGCCACGACCATATGTCAGGTTGCTCTAGAGTGCTACTGGTAATGTGTAATCCAGTACAACCTGTTGCATGGTCGGGTCATCAGCGACTAAACTGACAACCCCACCAGGCTCGCTTGGTGAGGAGAGTGTTGTTGGAGACGCTGTGGGACAAAAACTAAGACCCATCAAAGGGCAGATGAACTCCTGAACAGTCAATGGCCATCCAACAAAATGTCGGCTTGCCCACCCAGCCAGTGGGATGGTGTCCTATTAAAGCATGAAGAACGAAGAGAAAAGGAAGGGCCTCAGTACCCTGCACGTCAATTGAGCCACTCCATGACGGTGGAGTGCAACGAGATGCTGCTAAGAATCACAGGTTCCTGTGGGCCATCATGGAACAGGACTAACCTTGCCATATGCACCTACAACTGCAGGTTAGGGCTGTGCGAGACCTGCCAGAAGAAGGAGACGAGTATATCATTTTATAAGGTGCTGAGCTGTCAGTATCATTAGCAAACTGGACAAAATGCTTAGTGGCATTTCATTCTTCTTTACATTCTTGGTTCAAATGCTGCTGGGTTTGACTTTGCCATTCGTCCTTTCAGGATTGATAAAAGTAGTACCAGTTGGGCACTGACGTTGATTTAATCAACTTACCCTCTCCCACTAAATTGCTGGTTTTGTGCCAAAATTTGAAATCAATATTTCATTTTATATAAAATGCATGGATTTAAATAATGGTAAAATAAATTATAGTCTAAAAAAATAAAATCTTTCATACATTATTGCATTTTTCTGAAATAAAAGAAGAGAGAAAAAAAATTGCTACCAAATACCATACATTCTATGTATCCTAATTTTAATCTTGTTTTTGTTAAAAAAAAA
>NC_068989.1:43643823-43644874 GCF_001194135.2 Octopus bimaculoides | reverse complement strand
AAAAAAAAAAAAAAAATTTCGTATTATACATGAATTTTACAATAAGTAAAAAAGGATATTTGTATAGAGTATTCTGGCTTTTGAAATGATTTTTAATACCATTAAAATTTACTTTTAGACTGAGTTGACACTGAACTCTGAAGAATTAAGACCATCCCTTGCAGAGTACCATTCTAATGAACGGATGCGGTCAACTTTGGATAGGCTTCAGAGTTCGGTAAGTTTAAAATATATTTACAAAAAATGAGTGAATCAAGTTTTTATTCCTTCAAATTTATGGCATATTTTGATGTGGTAGTGTCTATTGGTCTATTAATAATTACTTTCAAAGAAATCTGGCAAAAATTTTTTTTAAATATACAAATAAAATATTTTTGTAATCTTTTTCAGTGGGAATGTTGTGGCTTTGATTCTTTCCATGATTATGAAGTCAATGCTTATTTCAAATGCGATGCTAGTGGAGAAGAATCTTGTGGTGTACCACCATCATGCTGTATCAGTTCTCCGGTCAGTAAAACTAAAATTTTTTCATTCCAAATAATGTTGGATTTTCTTTAAAGAAACCATTTTAATGTATTCCGTATTTAACATAAATTACTTTACTGGCTGACATAGGACAAGCAGATTGATTTGTTTGGTGGTATATTATTAATTACTTAGTAGTTAATTTTATTGTTGGTATCATCATCATCATCATCATCGTCGTTTAACGTCTGCTTTCCATGCTAGCATGGGTTGGACAATTTGACTGAGGACTGGCGAGCTAGCAGGCTGCACCAGGCTCCAATCTGATCTGGCAGAGTTTCTACAGCTGGATACCCTTCCTAACGCCAACCACTCCAAGAGTGTAGTGGGTGCTCTTACGTATCACCGGCTCGAGGGCCAGTCACACGGTACTGGCAACGACCATGCTCAAAAAGGTGCTTTTTACGTGTCACCTGCACGAAAGCCAGTCCAGCGGCACTGGCAACGACCTCTTCATAACTAGATTATTCCAGGTCAATAATATAATACATTAAGACTCATGTCTTCATCTATAGTTTTGGCTTTT
>NC_068989.1:43634580-43643650 GCF_001194135.2 Octopus bimaculoides | reverse complement strand
GGTATCATCATCATCATCATCATCGTCGTTTAACGTCTGCTTTCCATGCTAGCATGGGTTGGACAATTTGACTGAGGACTGGCGAGCTAGCAGGCTGCACCAGGCTCCAATCTGATTTGGCAAAGTTTCTACAGCTGGATGCCCTTCCTAATGCCAACCACTCCGAGAGTGTAGTGGGTGCTTTTACTTGCCACCGGCACAAAGGCCAGTCAGGAGGTACTGGCGATGGCCACGCTCGAAATGGTGTATTTTACTTGCCACCTGCACAGGAGTCAGTCCAGTGGTACTGGCAACGAACTTGCTCGAATGTCTTTTCACGTGCCAGGAAGGTGAGGCTGGCAACAATCACGCTCGGACGGTGCTCTTAGTGATTTACTGGTACTGGTGCTATCACAATTTCGCTTTCGCTTGCCCCAACAGGTCTTCGCAAACTGAGTTTAGTGTTCAATGAAGACGTTGGCATGGGTGCCAGTCTACAAATTTAGTTCGATTTTGGTTTCGATTTCACTTGCCTCATCAGGTCTTCGCAAGCGGAGTTTAGTGTCCAAAGAAGGAATGTTACGCATAAGTGGGTTGGCTACATCCCTGGCAGAGGCCTTAATTGTTAAAATATTTTGTGTACTGTAGGAGTATAACCAATTTACTGCTGAAACATTTAAGCAACAAAACTTTATATGGATCCTGGTTGAGAATCCCCTGGGCTAAACAAATACATTTTATTGAGACATGATTTGCAGCTGGGTACCTTTCATGTCACTACCTGCTTTTCAAGTTAGAGGTTTTTCATTCCACTTGTTATTATTTTGTTGACAGGGCATGGCAAAAAACATCACTACTTATTGCTCAGTGCTTTTTCAAAGGAAGCACAAAACGTAAATGTGCACACACACACCCTCATAGCCACATGCATGCACACACATGCACACGTGTGCGCCTGCGTGCACCTACACACACCCACACACACACACACACACACACACACAGAGGCACTGTACATTTTCCATCTACCAGATTCATTCACAAGGCAGTGGTTGTCTCAAGGAAGAAGACACTTGCCCCGGGTAAGATGCTGTACAGTGAGACTGAACCCGAAACCATATGGTTGAGATGCAAACTTCTTAACCATAGAGCCATGCCTACCTTTTGTATCTAATATATACAAAAGGTATAGCTTACAAAACCTTATCTATAAACTAAATATTCTGATAAATTACTCAGATAATTTTTTTGACTTAGCGTGGGGGAGCAACGTTTCTGGCCTCTTTCAGAGCCTCTGATATTGTTGGAGAGTAGTTATGTTCAAATGTGGTACTTGGTCCCTAAGCACTAAAGGCATCCTCAGCAGCCAAGTCTTCATCCCTATCATCATCATCAACATTTAACACCCATGTTCCATGCTGACATGGACTGGATGGCTTGACTGGTAAGGCCAGGGACCACACCAGGTTCCATAGTCTGTTTCGGTTTGGTTTCTACAGCTGGATGCCCTTTCTAATGCCAGCAACTTTACAGAGTATCCTGGGTGCTTTTTTATGTGAAATCTTGGTTTTAGGATATCACTTTTGTTGTGGGTGGATCTTCTTGAGTATGGCACTGTGCCACATATCTCAATCCTCTATCATCTCCTTCATAAGACTCAGGTGAAAGATTAAGTTGCTTGTGGATCTCATAATTATTGTGGTTGAAGTTAGTTAAACAATTAATATGATTATATGAAATGTACCACATTGAGGCTCACAGCTAAAAACCTCCATCTATATGCAAATGAATTGTGAAAGTAGGTTGGCATCAAAGACATTGGCAAATGTAGAATGAAAGCTAAACTGTTTATAGACTGCATACTAACTTGTTGATATAATATGGATGGACAATACTTACTGGATAAAGAGCTGACCTGGGAAAAACCATGGGAAGAAGCAGTATGTGACATGCATTATCTTATACCTTTTTGTTACCATATTTCAATTGAAATACACAACCATTTTTTCAATTAATTTTGAAAAGAATGAAGAATTTAATGATATAACTTCGTTGTTATTAAACTGGTGTTTGGAAGATAATTTAACATGAAATTCTGATGGAAGATTTTAATTTAGATTACTTTAAAATAAGAAATTTGTATGATAATATCAGGGATGGTCTCATTTGCGTTGGTATCAAAAAGGTTAAATAATGCAGGACAAATACTAAGACACACAAAGGAATGCTGCCTTGCAAATCTGTCCAACTTTTGTCAGCCTAGAAAAACATTTAAAACTATAATAATGTTGATGATGATGATGATAATCCTATCCATTATTTCATAAATGTGATGCAATATGACATTATGATTTCTAAATGCATGTATATATCTCTAAATATATTTGCATCTCTTATTGTTCTTTTCCAGGGAGACTTTCCTCGTTACTCTTGTGGTTATAATGTCCGACGTAACCTGGTATGTAATTTTTATAAACTTTACCTTTGTCAAAAGTTGTTTTATTTTTTTAATGACTCACAGATATTTTTTTCCCTTTTTCTTTTGCTTTCAACTAAAGACATTTTTCTATCACTTACATGTTTTAAAATTCTTTTATTTAATAAAATCCCATGATATAGCTTATTCCATAATATCCCATAATATAGCTTATTCAGATGCTATTAGTAAGAACAAATTTTCTCCTTCTCAAAATATAGTAAATAAGAAAGTCGACACTTTGTCTTTCCCATTTTGGCACTAATTTACACAAAGAATTTTCGCACTTTGTTCTTATGTTCTTTTGTATGCATTCTTCTCAGCAAAAAACTTTTTAGATATTTTTTAAATAGAAAAGAAAGATATTATTGAGCATAGTTGGTTATATATTACAGTTATATTATGTTTGGCCACTATCTGGCATATACAAGTGCTTACACTTATCAAGTATATATATATATATATATATCTCCATGTGTTTGTCCACCCATCACTGCTTGATAACCAGTGTTGGTGTGTTTACATTCCTGTAAATTAGCAGTTCAGCAAAAGAGACTGATAAAGTAAATACTAAGCTTTAAAAAAGTAAGCCCTGGGGTCAATTTGTTCAAAAGGTGGTGCTCCAGCACGGCCACAGTCAAATGACTGACTGAAACAAGTAAAAGAATAAAAGAATTGGTGGTTTCTTCCTTCATTGAATATTTCAAAGTTGCTTCTCATGTTTTTCTTCCCATTTTGTCTGCTAGACTGTGGAGACGAACAAGATTATCCACACTGATGGTTGTACTTCATTGTTACGAAGACTGTTGGTTCTACGACTGGATATTGTCGGAATGGCTGGACTTGGAAGTGCAATACCTCAGGTGAGTTTCTGTGTGATTTATCTAATTGTTATTTCATAACAAGTATTATTATGCAACTTTTCCCAGCATTAACCTTGTCTCTTCAGTGTTAGCCACACATTGTGTATGTATGTGTGTGTGTGCACATTCAAAATAAGCGCATAAATAATGTACTTTTGGCCTTCTGGTGCTGTTTCTGTATCAATGGCCATAAACATATTACACCACAGCCAAAAATCATGTGAATCAAAAACCTCTCACTGTAGTGCTTGATGCATTTCTAATTCATTGCATAAACAGTGAATTATAGGTTCATCCATTTCTCATTTTGTGCTTGCGTGTATGCATATGCCTGCACGTGTGTGTGTGTGTGTTTTTTTTCTGTGGTACTGTTGTGGCTTTGCAGACTATTTCTCAATCAGTGGAATTTAGAGATTGATTTTTATTCTTTCCTGGAACAATGAACTCCCCTTTATTCTATTTACTCCCCTTGGTAAATTAAAAATAACACAGCTGCATTCTATTGTACTTTCTCTCTCTCTCTCTCTGTATATATATATATATATATATTCACTCAAAATATATAATGATATAAATATAATTATAATAAGGGCACTAATGAGTAGTGCCACATGCTAGAAATAGATGCCAAATGTCTCTAACAACTACATTATTTACCCCGTTAGCATGGGTTGAAAGCGAGGGAAGTGAACAAAGCAGATTTTTTAAAAAAGGTTTTTAACTATAGATCGATTTCTAGTTTAGAGATGTAAATCTCTTTACTGTCATCAGTATAGTATAACACATTGTGCATAATTATAAACATTTATACATACCCGTACGAATAACACATATCAACAAGTGTATATACAAGTATTCACATTTATATACAAGCTAAATCTAATTCATTCACTTCAACTACATGCATATATGATCAAAAATAATCCCGGAGTGAATATATTGGTCAGAATAATTTATATTTGTATATAATCAAGGATAAAATCTTTGTAAGATTTTATCAAGTAGCTACTCATTCGTGCCCTTAAAATTATATTTATATAATCATATATTTTGTGTTAATTGTTACCTGTATGGTTTTATCACATGCTGGCTACTTGATAAAATCTTACAAAGCTTTTACCCTTGATTGTATATAAATATAAATTACTCCGACCATTATATTCACTCCGGTATTATTTTTGATCGTATACACATGTAGTTGGGGGTGAATGAATTAGATTTAGCTTGTATATAAATGTGAACATTTGTATATATGTTTGAAGATATGTGTTATTTGTATGGGTATGTATAAATATTTATAATTAGGTTCAGTGTGTTATACTATACTGATGACAGTAAAGAGATTTACATCTCTAAACTAGAAATTGATCTGTAGTTAAAAACCTTTTTTAAAAAATCTGCTTTGTTCACTTCCCTCGCTTTCAACTCATGCTAATGGACTAAATAATGTAGTTGTTAGAGCCATTTGACATCCATTTCTATCATATGACACTACTTGTTGTGTTAATTGTTACCTATATGGTTTTATTACAATCTGGTAACCTAATAAAATCTTATAAAGATTTTATCCTCGATTACACACACACATACAATTCTGTAATTATTGAATTATTTGTTTTACACACAGCTGAGATAGCAGTCAAACACCATATGTCTCTTCTGTCTGTTTGATTATTCATCTATTCATAATCAGAGTTATCCATTAATCAATCATAATCGATTAGTAATCAGCCCTTGGAGTTGTGTTATTCATGCCTTTCGGAAGAGCATTTGTGAAGGAAAGAAATTGAGGCCATAAAAACTGTTAGAGTAACAGGTTGAACACAACAACAATTTATCTCTTCCTTAAGTCACTTTCCTATTAATGAATCATCTTTATCTATATGTCAGTTTCCAATGTTGACATAGGTTGGATGAATCATCATAGTCTGAGTTCTTATTGGAAGCCACTGTCATCATAGGCTAGTCCTCATACCTTTCATTTTTGGCTTGGTTTCTATAGCCATGTGTCCTTCCTATTACTAACCACTTTACAAAGTGTACTGGGTGCCTTTTACCATGGCACAGCTTCTAGAGTAGTTGTCAGGTCCTCAACAAAACAAGACTGAAGTATTTAAAAAATCCTTGTTTTAATTATTAAAAAATGTGTTGTAAACTGTATAATCATTGTAATTAGTTGTAAACTATATAATGAGATAATGCATTATAAACTATTTAGTTATTGTAGTTAATTACAAACTATGTAATTATTAGTGCTAGTTTTAAGCCATATCATTTCTATCTCCCAGATGCAAACTCACTTCCACTCTCTAGTCCTTCAAATTTATGTTGGTCTGGTGCAACAAGTTGTACAAACCCACTAGTTAGCAGGATGCAGCATTTGTATAGAGTTAATTTCTCTTAGTCCTCTACCTGGCCAGCTCCTGTTAAACCGTCCGACCCATGCTAGCATGAAAGGCGGACGTTAAAAGATGATGATGATGAACAGCTAAAGAACTGAAGAGCTTCATTGGCTCTAGGTCCATTGGGGTGTCTATAAGTGACGTTCTTCCAGAAGTGATTACATGAAATGCTAATTAACCTACAACTGATTCCTTGACAAGTGCTGCTACTTCAGGTCAAAGTAGACCTGGGAACAAAAGTGGCTAAGGGGTGGTTCCACATTCCTCAAGACCCCAGGACTCCTTAACTGTCCTACTACTGAATGCAATCATACTCAGGACAATTATACTGTAAACTGCATAATTTTTGTATCTAGTTGCAGCTACAATGATTGCAGTAGTAAATTATATAATTATTGTAGTTAGCTCTAAACTATATAATTAATGTGGATCGCTGTAAACAGTGTAATTGTTGTAATCAGTTTTATGCCTGAATTTGAATTTGATAAATTTAATATGATAACTATACTTTAATTTATTCAGATATGTGGAGTTAAAAGGCAACTGAAAGGTTAAAAAAAAACATAGTAATGCTTTGTATACAATTCTATGTCTAAGGGCCATAACTCTTGCTAGAACAAGCTGTCGGCTGTTAATAACAGGAAATTCAATGAGCTTGTGCAATTTATCATATGACAAATAACAAGTATTTCATTGGTATACAATCCTGCATTCAAGGACCCCTACATGAATACAAACTATATTGCTCCTCCCAATTAAGTTTTTTCAAAAAAGTAATCAGAGAAGGGAGACAACGTCAGAACAGCACTGGAGAAGTATTTTTTGTCATGGGCAAGTGAATTTTGGAAGATAGATGGAAGAGCATTGTAGAAAATGGAGAGTATATTTTAGATTAAAAAAGAACTTCATCTTAATTTTGGAAAATAAAAGAAGTATCAAAAAATCGCATTATTTATGGGATGACCCAATATATATATAATTAGGAAATTTACAGTCCCTTGATTTGGGGTTCTGTCCCACTGTGCAGCTCCTTAGATATGTGTCCCCTACAATAGTCCCAGCCAGCTTGACCAGTGCCTTGAGTTAATTTGGTAGATGGAAACTGTACAAAGCCTGTTGTATACATTTGTGTCTGTGTGTGTGTGTGTTTACATTTGTATTTCCCTGAATTACAAGTGGTAATGTTTTTGTCATTTCCCATGTCAACAAATTATCTGCTGGCTCTGCACTAGCAACTACTTGTAAGATAAGAGACCCCTTACTTGAAAAACAAGTAAGGGTAAGCAACAGAAAGAATATCCAGCTGTAAAAAAAAAAGCCCCTCAGTAATATATTCTTGTAATCTGTGGTAACATAGAAAACGGATATAAAAGCAAATGAATGAATAGACGTGTATGTGTGTGTACCTGTGTACCATCTTCATCAGGTAGGTGCCCTCCCTGTGTCCAAGACTTTCCAGTTTCTTTGATGTTGTGTTGCATGCATGCAATCAGCCAGGCTCTTGTTTCTGTTCCATTCTTTGATGTTATTTGTCCATAAACATTGTTGATGGCCTCTTGCTCTCTCCCCCTTCATTCTTTCTGTCAGGATGGTCTTAAGCTATGACAGTGCTGCATGTGACCAAAATATGCTAGCTTTGTGAACTAGATTCTCAAGAGTCAGGTCCAGAAAGCTATCATTTATATAGTTCAAATTTACAGAAAACAAAAGATGAAAACAAGCTGAGAGAACAACAAACAGGTATATTAGTGTGACGCTTGGGAAGAATGGAAAAGTCGTTGACATTTCAAACCTATGCTTTTTGACAGTAAAAATTAAGAAAAAAATGGAGAGAGAATGAAAAAAAAACTGAGAAAGAAAATATATATATAGATATATATACATACATGCTAGCATGGAAAGAGGACGTTAAATTATATATATATATATATATAGACACACACACACACACACTTTACAGACAAGGAAGTAAATTTAGAATGCTGTATAGCTGTGATAACAGCAGAGAAAGATTAGGTGTTTACCTTTAGAAGACAGAAGATATTTGCCAGCAGGCGGTTACATTATAAAGTGCTCTCATGCATGCATCCATCCATCCATACATGCATACATAAAACAAAACCTACAAATCTGCACCTATACATACATACAAAAATACTCTGTTGACATTGGATTACCAATGAAGGAGCCTTGAATCTAGGTTAGAAATTGGCTCTTTCTCTATTGGCAAGAAATCTTGAAATAAACTGAATAATGACTGACAGACAGACAGGTAGGCAGAGAAAGAGATTCTTTGTAAGCTCCTACTCTTTGGCTATAATTTTCTAAACCATAATTTTGAAAGGTTGAAAACAATTGCAGACTAATTACTTCTGTTCGTCAGTTTAGATCAGTCACCAGCATTCATCTTGTATTATTTCTATTTCCAGATCATTGGATTTTTACTGGGGTATTACTTTATCCGGCGGGTTGAAGAATACCGAACATGGTATTGTGTTGGTGTAATCGGCTCCTCAAGTTCTGCTAATTCTTAAGAACACCCCTAAAGCTATCTGT
The DNA here is from genome assembly GCF_001194135.2 of Octopus bimaculoides. Lineage (NCBI taxonomy): Eukaryota > Metazoa > Mollusca > Cephalopoda > Octopoda > Octopodidae > Octopus > Octopus bimaculoides. The sequence goes on along the minus strand of NC_068989.1, from coordinate 43,635,374 downwards.
GCTGGCCATTAACCATGCTCCTTGTCAGGCAATCTCACAAAGCCCACCACTTCTGTGTTGTCTGTATGTCATAATCAACTGAAGACCAGCACAGAATGAAAAAAAATTTTTAATTTGCGGGCTGGATGTAAAAGGACACAGTGATGGATTGACAAAACATGTCAGATGAAAAAAAAATAAAAACTTCTTTTCTTTTTTTTTTCTTGAAATTGTTTATTTGTGGCTAAATTTGATGTGTGTGTGTCGTGTGTGTATACATACGTATATGTAAATACATATATGTACACACACACACACATATATATATATATAATGTACATATATATATTTATATGTCTGTGTGTATATATACATATATATATTTATATATATATATATACATATATGTATGTATATGTACATGTATATATTTACATATATATATTTATATATGTGTGTGTGTGTGTGTGTCTGTGCATGTGTGTATGTATGTGTGTATGTGCATGCATGTGTGTGTGCATGTGTGTGTGTGTGTGTGTGTGCATGCACAAACACACACAAACACATATAGGTGCTGAGCTTCTGAGGACAGTAAAATAATTGTTCAAATGTTTCTCTTCAGACTTCAGCCTAATTTATAATTGTCTAACTTCGACAATTGTTTATGATAAAGTCTAAAAAAAAAACAAAGAAAAAAAAAAAACAAGGAAAAAATATCAAACAAAAGCAAAAAAAAAAAAGCCAAACAACAATGCCATTTTAAGGCAACTGTTTAATTCTGTTTTGTTATCATTTTTCTGTCAACGAAAAAATTT
>NC_068989.1:43612765-43634570 GCF_001194135.2 Octopus bimaculoides | reverse complement strand
TTCAGTTGTCTCTGAACTGATGCTTGTCAAAACAGTTTTAATTCTCAGATAAATATAAATAGCCTTTCATTTTTATAATTATGCAGTGGTGTGTTGCAGTGGCAAACAGTTACTAACTTGTTAGTATGGCAAACCTATATTAACTCTGTGTGTGTGTGTGTGAGTGTGCGTGTATGTATGTGTGTGTGCACACACGCATGAGATGTGTGGTGTATATGTTTGTGTGTGTATGAGTGTATACGTGTGCATCCATTACATTTTAATCAGTCTAAAGCTATAGAGATGCTCTGTCGTTTAATATACTGCCTTGAACATGAAACTGTTAATGTTAACGTTTTTATGCCTGTCATCCATACTACACAACATTTCATTGTGTTGGAAAGATGATTATACACTCATTATAATGTTGATTATATATTGTCTCAATATCGAAGCTGAACATTACATATTTGTTGTTGGTTTTTTTATTCATTCATTTATTTATTTATTTTCTATTTACATGAAAAAAAAAAATTTTTTTTTCAGCCTTATCATACATATGGGAGCCAGTTATTGGTTGAAATAATTCAACATTGCTATAGTAACAATTATATTTATTATTACCATTATTATATATAATAAAATAAGATGGCAAGCTGGCAAAAATGTTAGCACCCCTGGCAAAATGCTTAGCGGCATTTTGTCTGTCTTTATGTTCTGAGTTCAAATTCTGCTGAGGTTAACTTTGCCTTTCATCCTTTCGGGGTTGATAAAATAAGTACCAGATGAGTACTGGGGTCAATGTAATCAAATTATCCCGCCCCTTAAATTGCTGGCCTTGTACCAAAATTTGAAACCACTGTTATATATAATAATATTATACAGAGTAAAGATTATGATGTGTGAACAATTTATGTGTATACATACATACATTCCTACATAAATGTATATATGTTGGTATGAATGTATGTATGTATACATACACATGCAAATGTGTATGTGTGTATATATATACACGCACATTTTATATCTATATAAATATGTATACATACATATAATGTCTTCAACTTTGTAATATTGCCTCATTTGTACTTATCCAATTTGTTATCTGAACAATACGATCCTGTTACATCAACAGGCATTTTTACCAGAGTTTATATTTGTGTTCCTATCTATACAACATTTCAGTAGGTCTGTTTTCTTGACAACATATTTCTGCATGGTAAGCTAGGATGATTCAACCCAGCAACCTGTGTACATGTAACTCATATTAGAAACACTTATACAATAATACAAAGAGCTTAACATTGAATCCATCAAGGTACACATGATGATTGTGTCTAGGTGGATATAAGGTGCTTGAAGACAGGAGATGATCTGTTCCTAATATTGTCTTCGGATTCTATATTTTTTCTACATGTTCTCAGTTGAATCCTAATCTACAGAGTACATATATATACATACATACATATATATATATATATATATATATATATATATATATAGATATAGATAGATAGATAGATAGATAGACACACTTATGTGATGGGTGGTTGATGTTAGGAAGGGCATCCAGCCATAAAAACCATGCCAAAACAGAGACAGAAGTCTGGTGTAGTCTTCTACCTGGCCAGCTCCTGTCAAACTGTCCAACCTATGCCAGTATGGAAGGTGGAGATTAAACTGATGATGATGTATATCTGAATGAAGCAGTATTAGTTCAGAATAGTATTCTGTATATCTTACTTAATGTGGATATACTGTAGAAAGCCACAAAATTGTAGTATTCATCTTGAGAAAGCATCTCATATAGACATACAGTGCTAAAAAGCACGTAAGTATATCAGCAGCAGTAGTAGTAGGATTGCTAAATCTAAGATTTTTGCATCTCATTGTGTCATAAATAGCAAGTATCTATCCACTATCAACTGCATGCTTAAACAAATTCAGCTGGCACTGACATACAAAAACAATGATTAACAAGTTACTGGTGTTGCAAATAGCTGGCAAGCCAGGTAAAAATTTGTGATTAGCAACAAAAGCTGTATCAGTTGCAGAAGAGCATTTATATCTATAAACTGGTAATGTCCAAGTGATATATAGAATGAAATGCAGTGTAGATAGGAACATAAAGGATGATGAGGTCAGAAGTCAAATATATTCTAAATTGTTTAGTTATTTCACCAGTGGTCAAAAGTGCAGCCTTGTAAATCCCAACTGAACTCCTAAGTCAACACTAAAATACTCTCTTATCATTCTATTATTATTATTATTATTATTATTAGTGTAAAATCAAAGGGGAGAGTTTAGTGCTAACAGTATTATTAGAGCATCAGACAAAATGCTTTGCAGTGTTTTCATTGTATCTCTTCATGTTCTTAGTTCAAGTCTCACTGGGGCTGATTTTAGCTTTCATCTTTTTAGGGTTGATAGAATAATGTACCAGTCATGTGCTGGGGTTGATGATATCGATTTAACCCACCTATTAAAATTGCTGGCCTCGTGCCAAAATGTGAAGCAATTATTATTATTATTATTATTATTATTATTATTATTATTATTATTATTATTATTAAGGCAGTGAGCTGGCAGAATTGTTAGCACACTGGGTGAAATGCTTAGCAATATTTCACCCATTGCTACATTCTGAGTTCAAATTCCAGTGAGGTCAACTTTGCCTTTCATCCTTTCAAGGTTGATGAAATAAGTACCAGTTGAATACTGGGGTCGACGTAATCGATTCATCCCCCCAAAATGGCTGCCGTTGTAGCAAAATTTGAAACCATTATTATTAAGGCAGTGAGTTGGCAGAATTGTTAACATGCCAGGCAAAATGCTTAGCAGCATTTCATCCGCCCTTACATTCTGAGTTCAAATTCCCCCATAGTTGACTCTTCCTTTCATCCTTTTGGGGTCAATAAAATAAGTACCAGTTGAGTACTGGAGTCGATTCAATCGACTATCCCTCTCCCCAAAATTTCAGGCCTTATGCCTTTAGTAGAATAAATTATTATTATTATTATTATTATTATTTTAACAAAAGTTCTGTTTTATTTCATTGTCTCAACAAAACATTATTGATGTGTTGATATGAAATTTCAACATTATAATACCCTGTTCTATTAAAGAATAAAAAGAAAGAAAATAAAGAGATAAATATATTGTAATAAATTCTGTTTAGCTTAATATCTTAGAATGCATTCATGTAAAATACTGAGTGGGATATATATGAAAACAAAGTTCGTGTATGTGTGTTGATTTATATATCAAGTGAAAACTGAATATTAATTAGAATTGAAATGACTGGGTTTTTTTTGTTTTTTATTTTAATAAACATACAGTTGTTAGCTTTGTTGTGAAAAGTAAGCAATGTGGTTATACAGTAGGTTTTACTTCTCTGTTAACAGAAAACATGTGGAACGAACCTGACTAGTTTCTAGTCTTCTTAGCTCTTCATCAGAGAAAGACTATCAGTATTTTGTCCACAGTAAGTTTTATATGACTTATAGTTATTTATAGTGCGTACTGACTAAGACTCAGCTAAACTGAAATGTCTGATTTGCATAGTAGTGCATGCCCTGATGAGTTGGATTCATTCATGCATAGTGCGTTATACTGTATAGTGCTGCATAAATGAATTAACTAGAATTGGTTTTGCAAGTCAAATTTTAATAGTCCTGTTGGGTTTCCTCTGTTGTGATGATTTCCAACAAGCTAAGTGAATCAAACAGTTTCCATTTCTAGATGGGGCTCACTTCACTTGTGCTTCTAATGCACTTAAGAAAAAACATAAGAAGCATCTTACAGTTCTCATTTGTCCTCCACATTTACTAATCTGAGGCCCTGTTTTTCTGTGGAGCATGAGATATTTATATATAATGTTAATTATTTTAAATCTGACTAGATAAGATGAGTGACCAAATACATCCCATTGCTTGATTTAATAATAATATTGACTTGATTTGAACCTGGATTTCTTATTCTAAATGGTTTCCTTTCTTTTTGATTGTTCATCTCAATACTTTGGTCTCTGTTCACTCCTTTTATGAAGGAATATATATATATGCTTACACATAGACACAGACATATATAAATGTATGTTATTAATGTATATGTGGGAAAAGGCAGTGAGTTAGCAGAATCATTAGCACACTGGGGGAATGCGTAGCATTTCATCTGTCTTCACATTCTATGTTCAAATTCCAGCGAGGTCAACTTTGCCTTTCATCCTTGTAGGAGTCGATAAAAATAAGTACCAGTTACCCCTCCCCTGAAATTGCTGGCCTTGTGCCAAAGTTTGAAATCAATGTATATGCAGGAGAAAAGGGACTCAATACATACAGTATATATGTGTGTATGCATATGTATATATTCGAATTATGCAATAGAAGCAGCTCTAGATTAAAATATTTATCTATATAACATACTTAATGTATTGAAAAAGTCAGATACTGTAATGGTTGCTTCAAGAAAGATCCCTTTTAGATACAGTGTGTTAGAACACACAATATACTATATACTAAAATACACAATATACTAGACAAAATGAAATTGTCTTGAAATTATCTAGTTCTGAAGTATATCATGGTTTATAGTGCACCACATCTACAAAGGAATCTTCAAGATAACCTCTGCTCCTTCTGACTTTTCAACACTATACTAATAAGTCATATATATATTCAGTTAGTTTTCCATAATTCAGACAAAAAAAACATACTAAGAAATAGAATGGTTATATTTTTATATCGTCAAGCAGTCAAACAGACTATTTCACTAGTGCAATAGTTGACATAAAACCGTCAGTAACATTCAACCCAGTCATATGCTATAACCAGAAATATACTGTTTGACAATATAAAAATAAACAAATATATATCTATATATATATGGGTGTATATGCCATTTTGTGTTTGTGATAAGCATATGTAAACCTGTATGTATATGTGTTATACAAATCAATTTGCATCCATATGTGAAAAGAAAATCTTCATTTCAACGAAACCTCGTCACCAAAATCTGTGCTGATAATAGAGATAATTGGTTTATTTCTGTGTGTGTGTAGATATACCTGAAGGAGAAAAGAAGGTGCGTGATATTATATGTATGTATATAAATTAAATTTCAGTGTAAATACTGTAGGCCATTGGAAGCATTTTATCTTGTCTGCAGAAATAAAATAATATTGAGCCTCTATGTGTGTGTGTGTATGTGATAAAAACAACAAATGTTTCTTTACTCAGAAATAATTTATATAATTTTCTTTAAATCCTGTTTTCATTCTAATTAAATTTATCTTTCAAACAATATCAAGAGGGAATATTTAAAGTGTAGAACTAATTTTCTTTTATCAGCTTTCTTGTCTGAGATGTTAGGAATTGTTATTATTATTATTATTAAGATGGTAAGCTGGCAGAATTGTTAGCATGCCACGCAAAATGCCTAGTGGCATTTCATCCGTCGTTATATTCTGAGTTCAAATACTGCCGAGGTCAACTTCGCCTTTCATCCTTTCAGGGTTGATAAATTAAGTACCAGTTAGGTACTGGGGTCAATGTAATTGACTTACCCCCCCCCACACACACACCCATCAAATTGCTGGCCTTGTGCCAAAATTTGAAATCATTATTATTACAGTGTGCTGACAGAATTGTTAGCACTCTAAACAAAATGCTTAGCAACACTTACCCATCTTTACGTTTTGAATTTAAATTCTGTGAAGGTCGACTTTGCCTTTCATCTTTTGGGAGTTGATAAAATGACTACCAGTTAAATACTGGGGTTGATGTAATCAACTTCCCTTTCCCTTAAAATTTCAGTCCTTGTGCCTATAGTAGAAAGGATTATTATTATTCTGCCAGGGTCGACTTTGCCTTTTATCCATTCGAGGTTGATAAATTAAGTACCAGTTATGCACTGGGGTCGTTGTAATCGACTGGTCCCCGTCATCCAAAATTTCAGGCCTTGTGCCTATAGTAGAAAGTATGATTACTACTACTACTACTAAAGCAGTGAGCTGGCAGAATCATTAGCACACTGACAAAATGCTTAGTGGCATTGTGTCTGTCTTTATGATCTGAGGTTGACTTTGCCTTTCATCCTTTCGGGGTCAATAAAATAAGTACCAGTTGATCACTGGGGTCGATGTAATTGAATAGCCCAGCTCCTTCCCCCAAAATTTCAGGCCTTGTGCCTATAGCTGAAAGGATTGTGATTATTATTATTATTATTTGTTTTAACTAGATGTTCACTCTTCAAATGTACAAACAGGTGTTAAAGGATATATTCAAATAATATAACTTTACAGAAAGTTATGATTTCTTCTCTCTCAAACAAGGTATTTTACATTTTATTCACTGTAACAGATTAATTTGGGGTTTAATAAACATCACATACACTTCTCTGAATTTCTTACTGTAATAGCTTATGACATATGTACGTACATGCATAGAATATATGTCCACACACACACACATATATATATGTGTATATATATATATATATATATATATATATATATATATATATATACACAAACACATATTTATATAAATGTATATACATATATTTGTATGCATATATGTGTATAAACATTTATATACATATATAGATACAATGTAAAATAGATTGTGCTTGTGTTTACAAGGCTGTGTGTATACATATATGTGTGTGTGTATGTATATATATATATATGTATATGTTATGTGTGTATGTATGATTACACATATACATACATATATATACACGTTATATACATGTCCTATTATCTTTGAAATTATGACTTATCCTCTTCTTCCATCTCTTTCATTATCATTTCCGTCCATTGGTTCACTTTAGATATCTCACTGTTTCCTAACAATAGATTCTTCTTCAAAACAATTGCAAAAATGTTAGAATAAAACAGAATTAAGAAATCAAAAATGAAAAAGAGTGAACATTTATCATTACCTTTATTTTTACTTTCTCTTTTTAGGTCTCTTTCTCTCTCTCTTCAGAAAGGCATTCTTTTATTTCTGATAATTAGATAGTATTTTTAATTAACTTTTATGTTTATCAAATATTGCTTACAGAAACATGGGCTCAGTTGACCAACCACTTCTATAAATGCCATGTTCTGTTGAAATATTGTTGCTTACCAATCAATAGTGTGTAGATTAGAGTATTGATGCTTTTATGGTGATATTTTTTAACCTTCAGAATCTGATGCCCACAAAATCTTTCTGTTCATTTCAACTTTTATGATCAGTATACATATATATGTATTTATGTTTATATTCATGTGCTCTTTTCAACTAAGTTCTCTTGCTTTGGCTTCTGCCAAATAACTGTCTTTTGTCTGTTTTATTGATTTCAAGTCAGCTGAAAAACCGTTCTTTAGTGTTGTCTTTGAGGTTTTTTCCATTTCTTATATTTGTTATTGTTGATAATCATCATTGGTTTTTATGGAGATTAAATTTTTTTTAATTAAAGCTTGTAGAAAGTTTGTCAAGCACAGAGCACTGCATTTTATTCATTCTGTTCAACTAAATATATTAAGTTTTCCCACATGTAAGGTCAAAACAATGAAAACAAATAACTTATCTTTGAACCAATTTGCCTTCATCCAAGATTGTTTTCGAAGTAGATATTTTTCATAACTTTCCTTTTAAGTGTCATTTTATTATTATTATTATCATTATTTAGGAATAAATCTTGACTTCATACTAAACCATGACTATTATCCAGGGGTTTAAAGTTTGTTTGGACAGGTTTTATTTTTACCCTAGTGTATGTAATGACTCGACATATATAGGCAACAATATCATGTGTGTATGTTTATTGCGTTTGCATGTAGGACTGAGAATAAGTTATGTGTGTATGTAAATATTTATCTGCAAAACTATGTATTACTAGCCTGACATTTGTTGGCAACTATATTGTGTAAATGTATGCATATGTAAATATGTACACTTATATAAAGAAGTAAGCCTTAATTTGAAATAAAATATATTATAGAGCAAAGATATATAAATATTTATAGCATTTCATATTCTCGATAAATCAATAGTTTTTCTTTTTCACAATGGTCATCTATTTTTGGTAATGCTCATCTCTTTGTTTAAATAAGAAAACATGCAAAAAAAAACAAAAACCCAATGAAATAAAATAATCTCTCCGAAAATAAATTAAATGGAGATCTTGTAGTTGTGAATGTTGTTAATGAGAATGCAGTCTTGCCTCTGGTTAGGTAGATTTTAAATTTTAATGTTGAAATTGTTTTTAAATCAACCCTCAGAGTTCTGTAGGATACCATTCACTTTTCATAGGAGATATCTTGTTGAAGTTTCATGTTCACATAAACAAATAAATTTTATTCAAAATGTTAAGTGTTAACAAATATAATGTTTTCACATATTCAGCCTCTAATTTGTGAGGAAGAGAATGCTCACAGTTGTTATGCTTATGAAGGGAAATTATCCATGACACAAGTTCAACTTAATTTGTTCTGTTTTTCTTTGTTTTGTTTTGTTTTTGTGAAATCTTTCCTTATGTAATTTTGCCGAGATTTTTTTAATAAACACCATAACACTTTTCCCTTGACAATGTTTAACATAAATAAATAGTTCTATCTATAATCAAGCTCTGGCTTCTTTCTACACAGTCAGTTCTGTTTTTTGCCATTTGCTGTTGTCCCTAAAGTAGCAACAACTTTCTACTGGAATTACACCTCATTTGGTTTCACTTGTGAAGTAAAACCATTTATTCTGAGGATGAAAACAAAAACAAAACAAAAAAAATAAAGAAACCATACTGTTTGTTGGGAAAAAAGAAAAAATAAGAATTCCCATAGTTTGCTTTGTTAGTAATGTTTTAAATATTGATGGCTTTAGGCTTAAGGCTTCATCTTTAAAACACCTGTAAAACTTGATTTACAAATTAACTTATTTTCCATTCATCTTTGATATTAATTAAAATTTGATGAATTAAAATCAAAAGAAAAAAATTAATTATCTAAGTCTGCTGAAACTTTTTTTTTTTTACTACTTTCCTGATAATTCTCTTCAATGTTATATCAAAAACCAAAGTTATAATATCCAATGCATTTAATTTTTTTTTCTTTTTTAATTTTATGCCTAATTTATTTTTTAATATTTTTTTTTTACACATGAATGCAAAAAAAAATTTTTTTTTTTAATAAACTGCGTCTGTTTAAAGAAACAGGCATTTGTTTCTTCTTAGCTCCTTTTGCTGCCTTTGTTGTTGTTGTGTTTTAGACAAGCTTACGAGAGCACTTCTTCACACAACACATCATGCTGCACGCACTAACTGCAGAAGACTAAGCATGTACATATAAGAAAATAAACATTTCTAAAGCAATAACTTGCTTTTACTATCAGTATTTGACACCAAATTGGTTGCTCAGAAGTATGCCTTTTACTAATATACATACATATATATATATACTCATACATACATATATATGTGTGTTATATAATTTGCTAAGACTGTTTCTGCTATTTTCTACAATGCAGCTGACTAGAAACATTTTATCCCATGATAGTCATATTTTTTTTCTGCTGGCTTTTTTTGACATCATTGTCTCTTTTCTAAAACTTTATCTTTAACTGTAGAAAGGGATAAATAAAAGAAATGTTCTTTTGTTAATTTGTTGTTGTTTTATCTTTGTTTATTAAGTGATGCAGTCTATGTGGTTGACAACTGGACATCAAATGAAACTAACCAGTCTATTTGGACATCTTTTTACCATCTAGAACAGCTATGGGCAATATTTTGTGAGAAATGGGCTGCACGAGACACAGCTCACCATCAAGTAGACTACATGACTAAAGAAAATTCAACGTGACCTTGCATTTAAGCATGGTGTTCAGAAAGTACCTGTGGGTCACAATTTGCCCACGACTGATCTAGAAAATGAATTGAGAGTAATTTGTATAATAAATTTGTTTTATTAAGATATTGGATTCTTAAAATTAAAAGATTATGCTGCACTTCAGAACAAGACACTGAATTCTTGATGCTACAGTTTCCCAAACTACAGAATGAGATTTTAAATCTGTTTATTGGTATCATCTCTTGCCCTCTTTAGGGTTTTGCTCTGGTAACCCACTGCTACCATCTTACCTTTTTCCCCAGATATCCTACGCACCCTTATGTAAATGTGGGATAGCCATGTATCTTCTCCATAGCAAGACACCTCTGCAAATCCCTGGCATAAAATCCGCATTCTACCCTCTCAAAATTCTTCAACCACTTATTCTTTTACTCTTTTATTTGTTTTGGTTATTTGACTGCAGTCATGCTGGAGCACCACTTTTAAGGGGTTTTTAGTCGAAGAAATCAACCCCAGGACTTACTCTTTATAAGTTCAGTACTTATTCTATCAGTCTCTTTTGCCCAACCACTAAGTTATGGGGATGTAAACACACCAAAATTGCTTGTCAATTGATGGTAGGGGGATAAACACAGACACAAAGACACACACACACACATATATATATATATATATATATATTGGAAGGTTTGGAGGTGATGTACAGAAATTATATAGAAAAAAAATTAAGGTACTCAGAAATCTGGATGTTTGTACATTTACAGATTTTTATTAATGTCACATATTAAATAAAGCACTTTTCACCTAATCGTGTAGGATTTTCAAATCAATTTGAAAATCCTACACGATTAGGTGAAAAGCGCTTTATTTAATATGACATTAATAAAAATTTGTAAATGTACAAACATCCAGATTTCTGAGTACCTTAATTTTTTTCTATATATATATATATATATACACACATACAATGGGCTTCTTTCAGTTTCTGTCTACCAAATCCACTCACAAAGCTTTGGTCAGGCAAGGCTATGGTAGAAGACATTGCCCAAGGTGCCACGTAGAGGGACTGAAACATTCCCTCTATCCCTTCTATATGACTTATATTCCCCCTACCACAGTTCCCTTTGGGTAAGCCCTTTCTCTCTCACTCTGACTGTCTCTATCTTTCTAACTCTCTACCACCTCTCACTTTCCTTGTTCTACTGGGGTAGCCAAGTATCTCTTCTGTTGTAAGACAGCTATTCCTATTCCTCTAACATGCTCCAAACCTGGCCGATAACTTCTCCTGGTTCCACTCCCTCTCTCAGCTGGGAGGTCCTTGTCTTGTAAGTAACTTGGCAACCCTGCGGGTGCTGGTGCCACGTAAAAGTGCCTGTGCTGATGTCACATATAAAGCACCAGTGCAGTTACCATGTAAAAAACACCCATGCTAGCACCACATAGAAAGCATCCATGCTGGTACCTTGTAAAAAGCACCCATGCTGGTGCCATGTATAAAGCTCCTGTGCTGGTACCACATGAAATGCACCCAGTACACTCTGTAAAGTGGTTGGCATTAGAAAGGTTATCCAACCATGGAAACCATACCAAAACAAACAACTAGAGCCTGGTGCAGCTCTCTGGCTTGCCAGCTTCTGTCAAGCTATCCAACCAATGCCAGTATGGAAAACGAACATTAAAAGATGATGATGGATGCTCTTCCTGTCACCAACCCATATCTGCTTTCCAAGTAAGGTATTTTCATTCCACTGGTCCTCACGTATTAAAAGTAACAAAGCTGCTGAAACTACTGGATTTACTGCATTCCAAAGAATGTGGACATGTGCAGTTGGTATCCACATGCATGTGGATGCACATGCACGTACACGCATTGGGTTTCTTCTTAGTTTTCATTTTTCAATTCTACTCACAAGGTTTTGGTCAACTTGAGGCTGTATAATCAAAGACAGTTTCCAAATGGTCCCCACAGTGGAACTGAATCCAGAACTATTTGGTTCTGTGAAGAACTTTATAACTATATAACCATGCCTGCTTTGATAATAAATACTTAGTAAGCCAGGCGAAATGCTTAGCGGTATTTCGTCTGTCTTTACGTCCTGAGTTCAAATTCTGTCAAGGTTGACTTTGCCTTTCATCCTTTTGGGGTCGATAAATTAAGTACCAGTTACATACTGGAGTTGATCTAATCGACTGGCCCCCTCCCCCAAGATTTCAGGCCTTGTGCCTAGAGTAGGAAAGAATAATGAATTTAGATTTAGTACTAAATTCAAATAATGCCCTTTTGCTAAAAAGTAAGTTATTTCCATTTCATAATTAATCACTCTGCAAGGATAGATTTTTGTTTTGTCATTATTTATTTTTTTTACAGATAGAATTTTTATTGAAAAGAATATCTAAAACACAACAAAAAAGTATTTAAAAAATTGTCTCTATCACAGCATTGTACGCAAAATAATGCCAGGAGGTGGACCATCAAGGCCTTTTGGTGTGAATCCCATTTCTTTGTGATGTTGTTTTGCTAATTCAGTTAAACTCTGAAAAAAAGAAAAAAGATGGAACTCATCAAGATCATCTCAAATCAAATCAATATATTAGTGATTGATAATACTGTGTAACACGATTTTTGTCCTTGGGTAGCAACTGTTATTTCCTATTTGCTTGCCCTTAGAAATTATGAAAAATGGCTAATATTTCCTTCAAACTTTGCTTTTGTCACATTCATTCAAATCCCAAAGAATCCCTTTCAACGTGTGGCTATGATGCTCACCCACTACTCCTGCTCATCATCAGAGATGCACATATTGTCAGCCACTAAGGGACATGCTCATGTGGTTATGGTCAAGCAATTGACAAGCAAATCTGTGGTACTGAGCGGAATATTGGCTATGATGATATTTCTGTGCTGAATCTGTCTGGAAAGTAATGGAAAATAGGTCAGGTTCAAAACATTTCATGTGCAGGTCACAAAAACAAAGTTTGAAGGGAATTTCCAACAAGAGTTGATTTACAAAATTTCGAGGGAAACATTAATGTTTCCCTAGAAACAATCTCATTGGTTTAGGTGGGGTTGAGAGGCCATGGGCACTGCCCTTCCCTCTACATTCAGCAAGTAAGAATCTCATCATTATCACCATGATTCATATAACATGGGATGATTAAAATAATAGAGTAAAGGTCCCCTTTTGTCATAAATGACCCTCCAAGGCACAAGTCTGGGCAAGGTTGTTTGTGGAAGACTAGCAGTCACCTATGCATACCATCACCCCTTCTCCATGCCACCGATGTTATCCAAGACGAAGACAAAGTCTGATACAGCTTGGTACCAGTGATGTCATGACTCGTTTCTACAGCTGAGTGAACAGGAGCAATGTGGAATAAAGTGTCTTGCTCAAGAACACAACACACAGCCTAGTCAGGGAATCGAACTCCCTGCATCATGACTGTGAGCCCAACACTAACCACTGAGCCATGCGCCTTCACGATTAAAATAACAAGGTTCTGTAAAATTAGATCACAAGTAGTAAATCTTACTTCATAGAGTTACCCAAGAGCAAACCACTCTATTGACCAGGACTTATTCATTGTAAGCCTAGTACTTATTCTATCGGTCTCTTTTGCCAAACTGCTATGTTACGGGGACGTAAACACACCAGCATCAGCTGTCAAGCGATGCTGGGGGAACAAACACAGACACAAACATACACACACACATACATACACACATATATATATGTGTATATATATATATATGTATATATATATATATATATATATATATATATATATATATATATATATATATATATATATACACACGACGGGCTTCTTTCAGTTTCCATCTACCAAATCCACTCACAAGGCTTTGGTTGGCCCGAGGCTATAGTAGAAGACACTTGCCCAAAGTACCACACAGTGGGACTGAACCTGAAACTATGTGGTTGGTAAGTAGCTACTTACCACACAGCCACTCCTATATATATATATATATATATATTATGGTGAATATATTGTCATCTAAGTTATGCAAAAATGACACTAACACAGACATTTCATTTTAACAGATATATCTACCAAAATTACATAAAAACATCTTGAAATACTAACGAGTAAATTTATTTGATAAAATCGCCATTGGCTTCAACCACAGCCTCCAGCCGACTTCGAAATCTCTTCTGGACAGTCTCCTTGTTTAAGTTGGTGAATGCTGCCATAATCATCTTTGGTGATACAAAAAGTTTTGTTGGTCTCTCGCTCAAATACACTCGACACATAATAATCAAAAGGGTTGCAGTCTGGGGAGTTAAGTGGCCAGATGTTAAGGGTGATGTGGTCACAGAAATTGTCTGACAGCCATGACTGGGTTCCCCTGCCTGTGTGGCATGGTGCAGAGTCCTGTTGCCAGACATAGGGTCTTCCAGCAGCCACCCTCTTGATCCAGGGCAGCAATATCTCTTCCAGGCACTTGATGTAGGCCTCCATGTTGAGTCTGAGGTTGTGTGGGAAGATAAATGGAGGCATAACATCGTCATCACTAGTGATCACTCCAAACACCATGATGTTGACTGGATGTTTCATTTTGGTCACTCTTGGTACATGTCCTGAGATTGACACCCAAACACTCTGAAATGTTCATTCCAGTATGAATTCCAAGCAGCAGAGCATGCCGTTTGTTGTTTCCAGATTTCTGGCAAAGTGAATTGCGTCATACTGCTGTTTTTCTCACAGATAGTGCTCAACTGATCCTACTATACTGTGTAGTCGATAAAATCAAAAACAAACAACGTGCATTCGCGAAATTAAAAATATAAAATGGCGACAATTTACCCATCACACGTGTGTGTGTGTGTGCGCGTGTAAATATATATATATATATATATTTATATATATAGATAGATACATATATATACACACACACACACACACATATATATATAGATATATATATATATATATATATATTTATACACACACACACACACATAATATATATCATCATCATCGTTTAATGTCCGCTTTCTATGCTAGCATGGGTTGGACAATTTGACTGAGGACTGGTGAACCAGATGGCTACACTAGGCTCCAATCTGATTTGGCAGAGTTTCTACAGCTGGATGCTCTTCCTAACGCCAACCACTCCGAGAGTGTAGTGGGTGCTTTTACGTGCCACCGGCACGAAGGCTAGTCAGGCGGTACTGGCATATATAAATGTATATATATATACACACACACACACATATATATATATGTGTGTATGTGTGTTTCTCCTAAACATTTGAACAACGAACAGCTCAATAACCAGACATAATCACATGGAAAATTGTAAGCAAATGTCACTATTTGCATAAATTGTGAAGACAAAAATAACACATACATACACACACATATTTATGCATATGTTCATATATATATATACAACCCACAGCTATAGAAGACATTGACCAACACTGTCTATGCAAACCTTAACCCTTTAGTATTCAGATTACTCTGTCAAATGGAATGCTTATTAATCCACATTGTTTAGAATTAACAATGCATTATTTTGTAGCTTCAAGTTTCTTATTTCTTTATTGCCCACAAGGGGCTAAACATAGAGGGGACAAACAAGGACAGACAAATGGATTAAGTCAATTACATTGACCCCAGTGCGTAACTGGTACTTAATTATAGACCCCGAAAAAACATTATGCTCAACTTTAATTTGCATTTGAAATTTTAGATAAAACAAAAACAATTCCAGAGAAACTTGTCATAAATACCTTAAACGTGCGTGGTTCATAGATGGCGATGTCGGCTAATACTTTGCGATTTAGAGATATGTCAGCCTGAAGAAACCGAAGATGGAGAAAGGAAATATGAGAACATTTGATTTATTCATAACAGAATAAGGAAAGTGAGAGAGAGAGAGACAGAGAGAGTGAATGACAGAGAAACAGAGAGAGAGGCAAACAGACAGACAGAAATAGAGAGATGGACAAGAGAAAAATACAAGATATAATAGATTGAATAAGGGAGTGATAGAGATAAGATGAAAAGGAAGATACAAGTTGTAACAGATTGAATAATGGAGGAAGGGTAGACAGAGAGAGGGAGAAGTTATAACAGACTGAATGAGAAAGAATAAAAAGAAGAGAAAAAAAATCAAACGGTGTCTGAAGAATGTAACATACTCTGTATAATTATATATGAGAGTGTGACTGAGTAGATATATTGGTACTTTTCTGTCACTGATTTGCTTCACAATACATTCTATATTATTTCAAAGTTAATTTGTTCAACCCTATACCTGGTATCTTGCTATACTCAAGGAGGGTACAGCATAAGGTTTAAGGCTGCTCTCCTTGGAGAAGAGGCCTCGCCTGAAAAAGTCTTGTGCCTGTGCCATGTAAAAAGCACCCAGCACATACTGTAAAGTGACTGGTGTTAGTAAGGGCATCCAGCCATAGAACCATGCCAAATCAAACTGGAACTTGGTGCAGCCACCTGGCTTGCCAGGTCTGGTCAAACTGTTCAACCCATGCCAGCATGGAAAATGGACGTTAAAGAATGATGATGATTACTCAGTCAAATATAATGCTTATTTATTCACATTGTTTTGGATTAATAATGCTCAAGGTTATCAACAATATTTGGTTGTAACTTTGTTAACTTTTTATGCACAGAATTGAAATTTTGTCAACAGGTATATAAATACCAATGATTCACTATTATGTATTTTCAATACAATCACAGACTGTATGACGCATGCTACATGGCAGTGAAACATGAGCCGTGACTGCTGAGGACATACATAAACTCGCAAGGAATGAAGCCAGTATTCTCCGATGGATGTGTTATGTCAGTGTGCATACTCGACAGAGTGTAAGTACCTTGAGAGAAAAGTTGGACCTAAGAAGCATCAGTTGTGGTGTGCAAGAGAGACGATTGCGCTGGTATGGTCATGTGGCGAGAATGGATGAGGATAGCTGTGTGAAAAAGTACCACACCCTAGCGGTTGAGGGAACCTGTGAAAGAGGTAGACCCAGGAAGATCTGGGATGAGGTGGTGAAGCACGACCTTCGAACATTAGGCCTCACCGAGGCAATGACTAGTGACCGAGACCTTTGGAAATATGCTGTGCTTGAGAAGACCCGGCAAGCCAAGTGAGACGATAATCCGTAGCCTATGCCAGGGGTGTAACCAGCCTACTTATGCGTACCTTTCCTTCATTGGACACTAAAATCTGCTTGCGAAGACCTGTTGAGACAAATTCAATGACAGCACCGTATGACTGGCATCCTTGCTGGTGCAGTGCTAAGAGCACCATCCGAGCATGATCGTTGCCAGGGCCGCTGACTGGCTCCCATGCCGGTGGTATGTAAAAAGTACCATTCGAGTGAGATCGTTACCAGCGTTGCCTTACTGGCACTTGTGCCAGTGGCACGTGTAAAACAATATTCGAGCGAGGTCATTGCCAGTGTCGCTGGACTGGCTCCTGTGCAGGAGGCACGTAAAAAACACCATTTAAGCATGGCCATTGCCAGTACCGCCTGACTGGCCCTCGTGCCGGTGGCACGTAAAAGCACCCACTACACTCTCAGAGTGGTTGGCATTAGGAAGGGCATCCAGCTGTAGAAACTCTACCAGATCAGATTGGAGCCTGGTGCAGCCATCTGGCTCGCCAGTCCTCAGTCAAATCGTCCAACCCATGCCAGCATGGAAAGCAGACGTTAAACGATGATGATGATATTGTATTTGTTGATAGACTCAACAAATAAAGCCCTCAATTCAGCAAGAGGTAAATATAATTTGATGAATACAGGTATAAGAGTTATACATGAGCTACTTCAAGTTTCATGCTTTGATAGCTGAGCATGAAACTTGAAGTAGCTCATGTATAACTTCTATATTCATTAAATGATAAGTGTGTGAGTGGGGGGGGGGGGGGGGTAGAGGCCAGAATAGAAATTTAAAACTGGTTGCCTGTGCAATCAATGACTTTGTCCCCATTGTTGAATCTGTCAAAGAATGAAAGAAAATATTCTATATGTTGAAGCAATTCTTAGAAACTTTGCAAAGACAAAAGTTTTACTATAAAAGAAGACCTCCAATTGGGAAGTGGCTTTCATTGCAGTATTTGTTCTGACTTGGTATTCTGAATTCAAATCCTGTTGAGATCAACTTGCCTTTTCTCTTTTTAGGGTTGATTAAAAAAAAGTATCCATCTTCACGATGGATTAGTGGAATTCTAAGAATGTCACAGCTGATACGTTGCAGTGTTTTCTTCCAACTCTTTATATTCAGAGTTCAGATCCTACAGTGGCTTACTTGGATGGTAGACTTAATCTCTTGCCCAGTTCAATACCACTGCCCGGCACCTTGGGTGCCTTTAGCAAAGTCCACTATGTAAGCACTCAGGCCAGGTTATTGGCTCGAGAACAGCTTCCTACCTCCCTTGCACTAATCTCAGAGACCCTGTGAAGGGTCACAGATATAAGCTTCCCTCTTGACCAAAAGAGAAAAAAGGAGGAAGTCATCATCATTTAACATCCGTTGTCCATGCTGGCATGGGTTTAACAGTTGACCAGGGCTGGTAAGCTGAGGGGTTGCACCAGACCCCAGTCTGATTT
The DNA here is from genome assembly GCF_001194135.2 of Octopus bimaculoides. Lineage (NCBI taxonomy): Eukaryota > Metazoa > Mollusca > Cephalopoda > Octopoda > Octopodidae > Octopus > Octopus bimaculoides. The sequence continues at coordinate 43,616,156 of NC_068989.1, read as the reverse complement.
GGCATGGTTTCTATGGCCGGATGCCTTCCTAACGCCAACAGCTCTGAGTAATGGGTGGTCTAACCTGCCACCGGCATGGGTGCCAGTTGCATGACACCAGTATCTGTCACAACTATGATTTCACTTGGCTTGATGGGTCTTCTTCTCAAGCACAGCATATTGCCAAAGGTCTCAGTCATTTGTCGTTGCCCCCGTGAGGCCCAATGTTCAAAAGGTGCTTTTTACATTCCACTGGCACAGGTGCTGAATATGCGACACTATCATCAGCTACATTGCCTCTGTGAGGCCCAAAAGTAGAAATGCCAATCAGTGCTGACGTCTGTGTGTGCACAAGATACAGTGGGATTGTATAACAGAGAAGAGCTTTATATGAGTAGTACATCTTACGAGTACCTATAGAATTAATTTCTTTTTTAATGCTTGGCTGTCTCCCTAGAAGTAGTGAAGGAGGGTGCTCTGAAAACATAACAACCAGAGTAAGAACACAATGGAAAAAGTTCAAAAAGCTATATCTCTACTGGTAAGGAAGGAAGTCTATCTCTGAATGATTGCATGATATTAGTGTACTGTAAAGTAAAAATAAACATACAATCGATTAGAAATGGAATCTAAGAGATGGATTCAGATGAAACTTTTGGGAATGTTTGGCCTCGTGACTGGCACAAATTGATTAGATTTGGGGATTGATTTGGTATCGGAAAAGGATTCTTGATAATTTTTCCTGTTTTTTACTAAATTTTTTAGAGCGGTTGGGTTCATTTTTAGTATTGTTGTTTGTGAGAGCAGTCGAGTTTATTTCAGATATTCTCATTTTAAAAACCATCTCTGGCTAACTGTTGAGAGGACGTTGGTGTTGCCTTGGCAGAGGTTTGTGCTCTCTGAGTGCTCTGGTTATCATTATTATAAAGAACCAGATGGGAACCATGGCAGGAGAGTCATAGCTGAATGGGAAGAGATGTGTTTTTTATCAGTTTTTTTTTTTTCTCTCTTTTGAGTTTGTAAGGATACTGTGGTTTGAGGTGAGTGTATGAGTAAGTGGGCCTGTTATTGCCAAAACTTGTTATAGGATTACTGTGTATAGAGTTTTGTAAGAGCAGTGATTATTAAATTTTTTGTTGATATAATGAAAAGACGACGATCAGGTTGGCAAATTTTTGTTTTTCTCAGCCAGTACATCACCATCATCATCATCATCATTTAACATCCGTTTTCCATGCTGGCATGGGTTGGACAGTTTGATCAGAGCTGGCAAGCAGGAGAGCTGCACCAGGTTCTAATCTGATTTGCTTATAAGCTATTTCTGTAAAAACATAGAAGATGGCACAGAAGGTGAGATTAAGATGTGACAGAAGCACCTTAACAAAGTGAAACCAGAAGTGAAGATCCTGTATATTTCTGACTTTGCTAGATCCATACTGTTAATTTAGAGGGTGATGTCACTCATCTCTAGAGCTGGTATCCTAGAGATCAATGACCGGGATCAATTGAATGTGGTAAAAAAACTAAAGTAAGATTTAAAGAGGTATTCACAGAAGGAGTATTTCTGGCCTATGGGAAACTAAGAAGAGTGAGGTGGAATGGGGAGTCAATAGATGTCTACACTAATGAAATTAGGAAGATGGCAGACTTAGCAAGATTTATAACTAGTTTCATGGACTACATGTCAGCAGCCCTTCAACAGTTGCCAAGCACAGACATCTGTTAGGGTATGACCATTCCATAAGATACAGGACTTGAAACAGCTGCCTTAGTGAAAGAAGGTGACAAAATGCAGGTGGTGAGGAGCCAAGGAAAGCAGGGTTTTAGGAGGCAGGAGCTACACATGGTGAAAAACTGTACAGAACTGAAGTCAAAAGTTAGCTGTTAAAGACAGCCAGGAAGGCTACCTAGTAAAATAGTGCAATAGAGGAAATATGCAAGGAAAGTTAGTGCAATAGTAGGTACTCCTACCTAGTAAAAGCACCCTGTTGCATGTTACTAACAGGGAAGGAAGTGAGGGCCCTCATTGATATTGGTTATACCACAACACTAGTCACTCTGAGATTGGGTGATAAGTGGAGCGGGAAGAGCAAAGTGAGGGCAGCAAACAAAAGAGAGATCACATGCAAGGGTATAAGGTGGCATCAATGGTACACAGAGCACAACTGGAGTATCAAATGATCATGATAGATTACATTGTCAAAGGTGTTTGGTAAAAGATGGACTATGGAATGGGGAGGGAGAGCATTAGGTGTTAAAGATTGAGGTGAGTTGCTATGAGAGTACAGTAAAGGCAGTGAAAGCCCAGGATGCTATGCAATAGGATTGAACTAGGGACCTTGTGACTGAAACAAACTTCTTGAACATTTAGCCATACTACGGCAATAGTACCTTGTGTACTTCTTGACAGATATATATATATATATGCCTGTGCTTAAATGGATTAGGAGGGAAGAACAAATTCATTTCACTTTATGATCAACACTAAGATTTATTGACTGTTATTTGCATAAGCTACTCTAACTAAAATGGGGAATTGCAAGGTCAAACATAAGTGATAAAAACAATCTCACATGCACAATATCATTTTAGCTATTTAGATATAGCAGGCAAAAAATAAACACCATAAAACAAAACTCAAATTAAATAATAATAATAATAATAATAATAATAATAATAATAATAATACTAGGCAGTGGCTCTCATGGCTTCTGATCTTAACGGATAGGAAGTATTAACATGTACATGTTTTGTCTTGGTGCAAAAGATGAGCTAAGCATATATTCTGCTCAAAACTGTAGATTTGCTTATCAGTTGCTTGACTTAAATCTTGGGAGCTGACAATATGTACATCTTTGATAATGAGCAGGATAGTGGTGGAGCATCATAACCATGTGTTGAGAAAGATTCTTCAGGGCTTGAATAATTCACCTCTAGAAACATGGGTGTTTCATTCATCATCCTTAAATAACCCTTATTCAGGGATCTTTTGAGCAGGTTGAGCTACGAAACCTAAAGAAAGTTCTAACTGGACTCCACCTGCAAGGTCAAGTGCTTTTTATCTTGATATGAGGTCACCATGTCACACACGTATGAATGCAATGCATGTGACTGGTGTACCTTTATCAGACGGGTAGTCATGATGGGTATAATGGGCTTCATATATTTGATGGTGTGTGCTGCACTCTCACCCAATAATAATCATCATCATCATCATCATCGTTTAACGTCCGCTTTCCATGCTAGCATGGGTTGGACGATTTGACTGAGGACTGGTGAAACCGGATGGCAACACCAGGCTCCAGTCTGATTTGGCAGAGTTTCTACAGCTGGATGCCCTTCCTAACGCCAACCACTCAGAGAGTGTAGTGGGTGCTTTTACGTGTCACCCGCACGAAAACGGCCACGCTCG
>NC_068989.1:43602490-43610738 GCF_001194135.2 Octopus bimaculoides | reverse complement strand
AGTGGCTGACGATATGTGCATCTCTGATCATGAGCAGAAGTAGTGGGGAAGCACCATAGCCATGTGTTGAGAGGAATTCTTTGGGGTTTGAATAATTCACCTTTGGAAACATGGGTGTTTTGCTCAACATCCTTAAACAACCCTTATTCAGGGACCTTTTGAGTGGGATAGGCTACTCGATCTGAAGAAAATTCTAACTGGGCCCCACCTGCGAGGTCATGCGCTGTTTATCTTGATATGAGATCACCATGTCGTGTACATATGGTTGTGATGCATGTGCCTGGTGTACCCTTATCAGACGGGTAGTCATGATGGGTATACAGGGCTTCGTATATTTTACCCCAGTGTCACTTTGATGGCATGCACTGCTCTCTCACTCAATAATAATAATAATAATAATTTTCTATTATTGATACAAGGCCAGCAATATATCAACACCAGTGCTCAACTGGTACATATTTTATCACCTTGAAAGGATGAAAGGCAGTATTTGAACTAAGAAAGTCAAGGTGGAAGAAATGCTGCTAAGCATTTTGTCCATCATACTAACGATTCTGCCAGGTCACTACCCTTGTAATAATAAAAATAATAATAATAATCATAGTGGTTTCAAATTCTGGCACAAGGCCAACAGTTTTGAGGAAGGTATGAGTCGATTATATCGACCCCAGAGTTTAACTGGTATCTATTTTATCAACCCCAAAAATAACGAAAGGCAAAGTTGGCCTCAGTGGAATTTGAACTAGGAAAGTGAAGACAGATGAAATACACTTAAGCATTTTGCCTGGCATGCTAACGATTCAGCCAGCTTGCTGCCTTAATAATAATGCTAAGAAGAAGAAGAAGAAATAAAAATAATAATAATAATAATAATAGTAGTAATTTGAAAGCAAAAATTAAACAAATAATAATAATAATAATAATAATAATAATAGTAATTTGAAAGCAAAAATTAAACAAGGAAAAAAAAACTCACTCTAGCAAGACCATCTAAAAATTTCATACATCCAATACCATGTTCTTGACAAGCAGCATTGAGCCTGATCATAAATAACTGAAAATGTGCAGAAAAGAAAAAAAAAATTTTGTTTCTTTTGAGAAAATGAAAAATTTTAGACAAAACTGCTGTGCTGTAAGTTATAAATATCAACATTTAATGCAGGACTACCCAATGAGGAAATATCTAGGTCAGCTAGAAATAAGAACTAATTCTCTTTCAAATCACACTGTGCAAGCAGTAGTTCTCAAATAGTACATTGCAAGTAGTATTTAGTTGTTCCATGGATTTTTAAAGCTATAATTTAAGGATTTCAGAAAATCCATACTAAATATGGAACATTCTAAAAAAATGTATTATTCATAATTTTGTTATACACAAATATGAGTAATAAAACAAGATAAACAACTATATTTTTCTAAATTTTAAACATTATTTTCTTAACACTTTCTAGCTCTTCCTCACTCACTCTCTTTCTCTCTCTCTCTCACGCACACATTTTCACTCTGTTTTTCTCTTTTTCTCACCCTCTTAGTAGCTTTTATTCAACCTCTTTACCAGAAACAGTTATGTAGCTGCTTATCCCTTTTTTTCTCTTTTCCATTACTCCTTCTACTAACACCCTCTCAATTTATTCCTTTCATGACTCCCCTTTCTATTACCCCCTCAGTCATTCTATTCAATCACCTTACCAGCAACCATCACGTAACTCTATCCCTCATCTTCATTATTCACTCTTTTATTATCCTCCCACTCTCTCCTTCACCAACCATTCTCTCTCTTCTATCACCCTCACACTGATTCTCTTCTGATATTCTTTCTTCTATCATCCTTCTATTCTGGATCTTTTCCAATTCAGTTGCATTAGATAGAAAGAAATGAAGACAACAGAAAGAAGAAGAGACTCTCTTTAGTCTTGCTAGAGTAAGACAACTTCTCTGATGTCAGTAATAGAAACAATGTAGGCTAGAGAGAACTCTTTAGTCAAGTTAAGGACAAGACAGCTGCTCTAGTATTAAGTATATTTTGTAAAGTGGCTGGTGAAGGAGTGATGTCAGCATAGGGTCTGGAAGACTCTCTGATCTTGTCCTGGACATGACACTTTTAGTGATGATGCTATGCAATCTGTAGAGTGGTTGAAAAGACCTCTGGCTGTAGAAAACATGCCTACAATGGAACCATACAAGTGAGGATGGTTCCAGACCCATCAAGCAGAGTAGTAGTTCTAAATAAGAACCAACTCAAATTATGCTGACTCATCCAACCCATGCCAACATGCAAAAGCAGATGTAAAGTGATAACGATAATGATAAACAACATATATTATAAAATGACAATAATTTTGATAACCTTACCTCTTTGGCATCAGCTTTTTTCAGCCGTCTACCCCAGGTAGAATAACGTAAAGCCCTATGTACATAGCGGATGGAAATGGAATAACAGTTCCTCTTACGACCAAAGAAATGCTGGAAACAGAAAAGAGAAGTTGAGAAAGTAAAAAGAGATTTAACTTATGGAAACAAAAAGACATTCAATAATGCATTTATTGAAGAATACAACCGACAAAAGAAGACAGTTTCTTAAGTCTTTTATTTGATCAAAGAAAAATATGGTATTGCCAAAGCACTTGAGTGAGATTAGTTAATACTTAATACCCCATTATTATTCATTGTCATTTGTGTTGTGGAGCCTAGTGGTTAAGGTGTTAGATTCAAGATCATAAGATAGTGGGTTAGAGCAGGTGGTTTGTTGTATCCTTGAAGAGAGCTTGCTCCTAGATATGTATCAAAGAGGCCCACCATTGCGTGGACAAATCCTGATTTCATGCAAACCAGTGCCCCTTGCTTAAGGATTAAATAGGCCCTATGCCTCAAGTGTAAGCTTGGGAGAGCAGGAGAGTAGTAGAGTGAACTAGAAATAAACTAGCAGAAGGCAAATGGAAACTAATTCTACATCTGTCCCAAGAAAAATATTGAATCCTCAGATATTGGCATAGAGGTCCATGATTGCCAGTGTCTTTAAGTATAGCATTTTCCTTTTGAGTTGCATCCCTTACCTGGCTCATCAAATTTATTTCCCCTCAATACAAGTATAATCTCACCACACACCATTAAGTTAGTGCATACATAACTAAACTATTCAGTTGCACAGACTTCCAGCTAGTTACCTTTTCATAGACGACTTGCAGATGTTTAGGTTAAACATCAGCTACAACAATCCTACATGTCTAGAAGGACATGTAAAGGTCATAAGCACCACCTCACTTTCTTAGTCTACTGATCTGTTAATTTTACTGCTCTTACTAGTTATTAAGCTGTTATTTTTAGCTATCTGCTATTTTCATTGAACAAACACATGTACATTATATATCCAGCATGGCTGCAATCAAATGACTGAAACAAGTAAAAGAATAAAAGAATATATATATATATACATACACACACAGACACACATATATGTATATGTATGTATGTATAAAGTAGTGAGGAAGGTAAATGATTAGTTGTGACAGGACTATGGCATTTAAATCCATTTAATTCAATCTTAAGATAGTAAAATAATACAAAACTGGTAAAGATAGTAAAGACCTCTACTATCTTTGCCAATTTTGTGTTATTTTACTATTTTTAGACTGAATTAAATGAATTTAAATGCCATAATCCTGCCTTGACTAACTGTTTGCCTTCCTCACAACTTTAACTGATACCTGCTGACTCAAAAGTAAGCTACCAATTGCCAGTTTTTTTGGGGGTTTTTTTTTGCTTTTTTTAACAAAACATTCACACAATCACAACTAGAGAAGCTGTTCTAACTGGAATTTTAGTGGATTACATATTGGAGCACTCAGAATGCATACCTATTAGTTTGGGTTATCTTGACCTACACTCCTTATATATATATTTATACATATACATGTGTGCTTCGTGAAAATAACTGGTACATAGAGCTTTTACCTCTGTTGCCAACCAAAGGTTTCTCTCTTCAAGTGAAAGGAAGATTTTGTATGATACATGCATATGAACAGCAATGCTACATGGTAGTGAGACATGGGATTTGAATGCAGAAGACATATAAAGGCTAGAGAGGAATGAAGCTAGTATGCTCCACTGGATGTGCAATGTCAGTGTATGTGTGTGACAGAGAACTAATGTATTAAGAGAAAAGTTGGGCATAAGAAGAATTAGATGCAGTGTGCAAGACAGAAGAAAAAGACTGCACTAGTTTGGTCATGTTATGCATATGGATGTAGACAGTTGCATACAGAGTTGCTGATCACTTAGAGTACTTGGAACTTGTGGAAGAGGAAAACCCAGAAGAACATGGGATGAAGTAATGAGGGCTGATTTCAGGATGTTGGGCCTTACAAAAGAGATGACAAAGGACTGAGATATCTGGCACCTTGCTGTACTCAAGAAGACCTGACTGTCATAGCAGAATCGATACCAGTGTTGGTGCCACATAAAAAAAAAGTACCCAATATACTTTGTGGGGTGGCTGGCATTAGAAAGGGCATCCAGCTGTAAAAGCAATGCCGAGGTAGACAATGAAGCCTTGCACAGTCCCTGGCCTTACCAGCTCTGGTCAAACTGTCCAATCCATGCCAGCATAGAAAAGAGACATTAAATGATGATGATAATACATATAGAGAGAGAGGGAGAGAGAGATGGACTGTTGATGCAACCATGATGTTCTAGGGATCTTTTGGGTGCACTAATTAACAATAAAGTTTACATTTCACTATTAATTATGGAAGAAATCCTAAGTGCATGTGAGCGTTGTTTTGTCTTCATTCAAGTTGAAGGCCTAAATCCTGGAATTAGGCCTTCAACTTGAATGATTATTATTATCAAATCTTGACATTTTATGTATTATACTAATAATAGCTTTCCTACACGTACAGATATTTCTACTTTATTCCTATTTTATTTTATTTATATTATTTAAATAGTAGGATACGATATTTGAATTTATAGACCTGAAGAGTGACTTCATTCAGAAGCAGAATTTATCTTGCTTGATTTATTGTGAATTGTGCAGATTTTTTCTGCTATTATGTGGCCACGAAACGCATGTAGTCTATTATTCACTTTCTTTTTTATAAATTTACTAAACTGAATTAAATTTTTTATCTAATATTTTGTAGATTTTATGGATTATAAACTTTTCTTTTATAGATTTTTAAATTAGTATTTTGTAGAGAAAGTTTTTCTTGGTGGTGTCTGATCTCTTTCATTGTTTCATCTTGCAGCAGGTGCGAGATGGCTGGCTAATTTGCATTGTAAATATATTCATTTCACATTCATCCTTCATATGTTTTATGTTCCTGCATGTCTTTGTATGTCCCCTCTGTAATTAGGCCTTGTGCCTGTAATAAAAAATCAAGCTAGCTAGCAAACCACATTTTTTGTTGTTTTTGGAAGGACTCTAGCCGATATTTTGAGCGAAGCCACCATTGTTGGGTGGTGGTGAAACAATTGAAAAAATGAAAAGTTACGCAGAGGCTACTGGAGGTCAAGTTCCCTTGAACCTATGTGTGCTGAAGCCAGAGATGATGGAGTGGAATGAGAAGATAGCCAAATATTGTGGTATGATAAAGAGGGAGGGGTCAAATGTGAAAATGGCCCTGTGAGAGGAGGAAAAAAGAAAAATGGAAAACAAGACGGTCATATCCAGAACTTTTTCAAATGCAAATAGGAGAATAGAACATGCGCCGCAGGAAGAGATAGAGAAAATCTTGGAGGAACAAATAGGAGAAGGGATAACTTTCTTTACAAGAGGAAGGAAATATGCAACTATAGTAGTAACCTTTATATCAGAAGAGGAGGTGAAAAAAAACCAACAACAGGCTGATACAGGGAGAGAAATGGATGTTGATGCCAAACTGTTTGGGCAAAAGAATCGTTAGGATTAAGGTGGGAAGAATCTCACCATCGATAGACCCAGAATGGGTAATAGCCGTAATTTTTAATTCAGAGCTGAGGAAGAGAAGTGAAAACCTGAAGATTGGCATAATAAGCTGAACACAACAAATTAAATGCTGAGGTTATGGTATAGAGATAAGGCGGAAACTTTGGAATTACTAAATGGAGAAAGGCTGGAAATAATGTTGGAGGGGAAACCCCAAAGTGTTACGGATGTGGTGAAAGAGGGCACTTGAGAAGGAAATGCACTAGAGCAGCAGTGGAAATGGTAGAGGAGAGTGTTCAGGAAGATATGATGGTAGACAAAAAGCAGAAACAGAAAACAGAACATGATGGGAATTTTGTGGAGGTGAAACCCAGGAAAAGAGAGAGAAGGAAGTCACTGACAACAGTGGAATTGAAGAAGCGTAAAACAATAGAAGAGGAAACCCAACCCATGACGAGAAATGGAGAAAATTTACCAGTAGAATTACCAGTAAAGGACTTACAAGTACAGAATTCAGACCAGAAACAAGACAGCCCAGAATTACGGAAACCTAAAGACATAGACACAGACGAAACACGTAGAATTACAGTCAAACGAACACACAGACATACAGATGCAATTACAGGAAATCCAAAAACAGCAGAAATATAGAGACAAAAAGAAACAACATGAAAAACACAAACAAAAAGAAAAATTATAGTGAGACAAGACACCCCAACTTAAAAGATTGCATAATTGAAAGACATGAGAGACAGAAGTGGTAAGTTGTTATAATTTTGTAAAGACTGTAACTGAGAAAAACATTTATTTGAACTTTTTATGGAAAAAAAAAGGTAAAACAAGTAAATTTTGAAACTTTTGAATGAACAGATTTTCAAAAGTTTTTTTTAAATACTGTGAAAAACATTTGGTTGACTTTTTGGTTTAAAAAAGGAAAAGAAAATAAGTAAATCCTGTATGAACATTTATTTAAAAGGTTTATAATTGTAGGGTAAAAGCAAAAAGGGAGTCGTGGCTTCACCTTGGAGCGAGGCTAGAAGTTGTTATGTTAAATGTAAAGGTTTTAAGGAAAAGGAATACACGGTTTCATCTCGCAGCAGGAGCGAGATATGGCCGTCTCATTTGCATTGTAATTTTACTCATTTCACATCCATCCTTTCATGTGTATTTTGTTCCCGCATGTCTTTGTATGTCCCCTCTGTAATTAGGCCTTGTGCCTGTAATAAAGAATTAAGCTAGCAAGCCACTTGTTTTGTTGTTTTTTGAAGAACTCTAGCTGAATTTTTTTGTGTGAAGCCACCATTGTTGGGTGGTTGTGAATAATTGAGAAAAATGAGAAGTTATGCAGAAGCTACTGGAGGTCGAGTTCCCCTAGACCCAAGTGTGCTGAAACAAGAGATGGTAGAGTGCAAAAAGTGAGCTGATAGGAAAATATAGTAGTATGGTGGAGAAGGAAGGGTCAAATATAAAACTGACCCTACCAGAGGAGGAAAAAGTGAAAATGGAAAAGAAGACAGTAATATTCAGAACATTTTCAAATCAAAACAGAAGAACTGAAAAAGCGCCGCACGAAGAAATAGAAGAAATTTTGGAAAGACATATAGGAGACAGCATAGCATCCTTTACAAGAGGAAACAGATATGTGTCTATATTGGTAACCTTTGTATCAGAAGAGGAGGCGGAAAAATCCTTCAACAGGATGATACAGGGAGAGAAATGGACATTGTTGTCAAACTGTTTGGATAAATGAATTGTCAGGATTAGAGTGGGAAGAATCCCACTGTCGACAGATCCAGAGTGGATAATAGTGGTGATTTTTTTATTTGGAGATAAGGAAGGAAAGTGAAGAGGTGAAGATAGGCATGATAAGCTGAACCCAACAAGTGAAGTGATGGGGCTACAGATTAGAGATGATTTGTGCAGTGAGCCAAAAATATTACAACGAAATACCTGAAACTTTAGAGCTACCAAATGAAGAAAAGCTGCAGATAATGTAGGAGGTGATACCCCCAAAGTGTTACGAATGTGGTGAAAGAGGGCACTTGAGAAAAAATGCCCTAGTGCAGCAGTGGAAATTATAGAGGTGAGTATTCAGGAGAATATAAAGGTGGAGAAACGGCAGAAACAGATAACAGAACAAGGCAGTGATTTTGCAGAGGTGAAAGCAAGAAAAAGAGAGCGGAGTAAGTCACCAACGATGGTGGAATTGAAGAAGTACAATGCAATGGAAGAGGTAATCCAGCCTACGACAAGAAATGGGGAAGATTCACCAGCAGGATCACCAGTAAAGGACTTACAAGTACAAAAACATTCAGACCCACAGACACTCAAACAATTATGGAG
>NC_068989.1:43595203-43602252 GCF_001194135.2 Octopus bimaculoides | reverse complement strand
AGAGCTGACTAGTCTAGTCTTTACTAAAATTGTCAAAAATCCTATACTCCAAAAATACGTAAGCCAGATAAATATGGTATAAAGTTTTGTCTATTGGTTGCTATTGATTCAAAATACCTTTGCAATGGAAAACTATATCTTGGAAAAGAACCAGAACATAAGAAAGAAAATGATCTTTCAACAGACGCATACCTTTCACTCATGAAACCTTTTTTCAAAAAGGGTTACAATGTTATAACTGATAATTATCTCACTGGCCTAAAGCTTGCCAAAAAATTCAAGGAGGAAAAGACAAGCCTTTAAGGGACAATCAGAAAACAAAGGAGAGAAGTTCCTTCAACAGAAAAGTTGATGAAAGATAAGCCCCTTTTCTCTTCTGAAATTTATTCTTCCCCTTCAGGATGCTCAATGACAGTTTATAAAACAACGAAAAGAAAGATTGTCCACATTCTTAGTTCTATGCAAAAAAGTGTACATGTATATATGTTGATGAAATGCATTTATTCACTGCATCACCTTATATTTAAAATAAATTGTATTAAATAAAGATTTTCAACACTGGTCAAAAATGGCTGCTATGGTCCTTGTAGGAAGTAAAAAATGTTGGTACTTTTAGTGTTAAACTAATTTAGACAAATTTTCATTCATAAAATTATGTACATCATATAAGTGTTCATTTGTTCAGGTGTTGTGTACTTAATTACTATGAGATGCGAGTGGGAAGGGGCATTGTTTTATGTGTGTGTGAGTGCCTATTTCCACATGTGTATGTGTGTGTGATAAGAGTCTGACTCTTGTGTGTATGGGCCTTACTGTTGCAGGCAAGTGTCTCTTCCTTTTACCATCTCTCTCTCTTTCTCCTCCTACTATTGTTCCCTTGTATTTTTCTTATTTTACTCTCTTACTTCTCCCTCTCATTATTTGCCTCTCTTTCTCTTTGTCTGATTATTATAGTACGTTATGAAGAGAATTGTCAGCCGCTTTTAAATAATGAAGTTCATTCATGACTCAGAAGACAAGACCATGCCTCCTGTCACTGCACATTAAAATATACACAATCAGTTGGCAAATGTGTACAAGATCCTCTCAGAAAAAAAAAAAAAAAAAAAAAATTCTCAGTATGTTAATCAATATTCAAGGAGTTGTAGTGAAAACATCACACTAAAAGCTATAAATTGAATGAAACCGAGGAAAAGAATGATCTATATAGAAATAATCAATAATCTTTGGCTATCAATGTCTTATAATAAATAACTGGTTTCTATTGTTTTTCTTCATTTGAAGAGAATATTTTCGTTTGTTGAAGAATTGCCAAAACTGATGCAACATTTGGTGTCTCTACGTCATGACTGAGACATACTTTCTAAGAATAGGTCACACAAAGAAATCCAGCCTATTATTTAAACAAAGAGTACAGTTGGGGAAGTTGATGAGGTTTACAAGACAACCAGCCGATGACAAATCAGTGAATCAGTATTAATTTTTTAATAAGTTAGTCATAGAAGGGAAGGTAATATACATGACCATGGCAAGCTTTCTTATGCCGTTTCACCTTGAACATTTGTAGGAAATTCTAGGGCTGACATTCTGATATAGTGGCTAGTAGAGGACTACATGGGGAAAGTACATAGGTGATGGAAGGAGAGATAAGTGCCAGAGAAGAGATGGTACAAGACTAGTCAGCTCTAAAGAGCAGACACCACACAAATAGCAACATAAATACAGAGTGGAGACCAGTATACTTGAGGTCCAAAGGTTGGAGTGAGTTGGGGCAAAACTAAACCCTTTAGGGCACAAACGAATTAATAGAAGGGGTTCCATCATCCCACAGGCTGGTAAGCAATTTTGTGCCAACCTATTATATAGCCATTTTTTTTTTTGTGACACTTTGTCACTACTATCATTATCTTCTTTACAGATACTCCCATCCACTTTTGTATAATGCAGGATAACTATTTATTGCCCCTATGGTCAGACAATTGTACCTGTTTCTCTATCATACTTAAGCATTTCAACATCTAGCATAAAGTTACCTTCTTCTTTATTACAGCTCAACTCAGTCAAGGGCTCTTTTCCTTTGTCTCTTAAATTAATAGATGACCTCCCTAATACCAGTGTCATGAAAAAAGCACCCAGTACACTTTATAAAGTGGTTGGCATTAGGAAGGGCATCCAGCTGTGGAAACCATGCCTAAAATAGACATAGGAGTTTGACACAATCCTCTGGCTCATTGGATCATATCAAACCATCCAATCCATGCCAAATATTAAATGATAATAATGATGATGATGATCTAGGATACCCATATTTGTAACAACTCCATCACAGACGTAGGAGCACTACTCCATTGTAGACCTCACCAGGGCCTTATAGAAGGCTATTGTTGTTGAACTTGGTGTAATTTCTGGCTCTGAATAAGAAGGTCAGTCTTTGTGATGCATTCTTTGTCATGTCAAAGATGTGCATTCATCAGGAGAGATCCTCAATGACAGTTAGGCCTAACATTTGTAGCAACTTTGAGAGTTGTGTATGTTGTCCATGTTTAGGAGGAAGGGTACAATGGTAGGGGATGGGAGAAATTGTCTTTGAGTTATCAAAGGAAACAAGATTGCAATGACCCCCAGATCCCACCCTCACCTCTAGAGGATGTTGTTAAGGTTTTTCTTAATGAAGTCAATGCAGACTTGGCATGAAATGTTTAGGCTACTTGTGAATGATGCTTCAGTGCAGAAGAATGATATTATCTGCATAGAAATGGATGTTATTGGAAGTGACAACAAGTACGTCATTGATGTATAGACAGAAGAATGAGGGAGTGCAAAACTGAACTTTGGAGCACACTAGCAAATACACTGTGATGGCTAGATCTGACAGAAAACCAGCAGTGTAAGACAGAAGATGGCTTGCAGTTTTGCTTCAGCACTCACCTATCAGATACAGTTGAATGTTTTGTTGATGTCAAGTGCAATAACCCTGTTTTCACCAAATTTCTTATGGCAAGAGCCCAATAGTGGGTCACATAAAAAAAATGTCACCAGTAGATCTGGTTTTATGAAAGTCAGACAGGTAGTCATTAAGGGAAGAGAAAGATTCAAGGTTGTGGAGAACATTGTTGTTAATGGTTGTTTTCATTACTTTTGAGGAGTTGGAAATTAGTATGGTAGGTCAATAATTGGCAGGATCAGAGAATTTGTTGTTAGTAGGAATGGAATACAAAATAATGCATTTACAAAAATCAGGATATAACCTTGTAGAGAGAGTGATTGAAGAGTTTATTCTTTTATTTTTTACTTGTTTCAGTCATTTCACTGCAGCCATGCTGGAGCACTGCCTTAAAGGATTTTAGTTGAACAGATTGGCTCCAGGACTTATTTCTTAAGCCTAGTACTTATTCTATCGGTCTCTTTAGCTGAACCACTAAGTTATAGGGATTTAAACACACCAACACTGGTTATCAAGAGGTGATGAGGGACAAACACATACAAAGACACACACACACACGCATATATATATATATATATATATATATATATATATATATATATATATATATATATATATATATATATATATATATATATATATATACATACATACATACATACATATGACAGGCTTCTTTCAGTTTCAATCTACCAAATTCGCTCACAAGGCTTTAGTCAGCCCGAGCTATAGTAGAAGACACTTGCCCAAGATGCCACACAGTGGGACTGAACCTGGAACCATGTAGTTGGGAAGCAAGCTCCTTACCACACAGCCATGCCTGCGCAATGATAGAGATAAACACTAGGGCACATTGTTGAAAGTAATAGAAGAACCATTGTCAGGGTCAGTGGTCTTATTAGTTGGAGTGAGAGGAGGTATTTTTCACTTGGTATATGTTGTGTCCCGCTACTACATAACAGTGGTGACGAGGATACCTCCCACTGTATAACAGTGTCATAACAGTGGAGACGAGGATTCGTAGCTCACACAGCCACTGATATGTAGTAGCAGGACATAACGGTGGTGACGAGGATTTGTAGCTCACACAGCCACTGATGTGTAGTAGCCGGACGTAACAGTATATATGTGTATGATTGCAAGACTGATGAAAAAAGATTTGTTTTGGAGAAGATTAATCCAATAGCAATTAACCCAACCATATCAGATCCAGATATTCTATCTGTTTTATCTTAAAACTGACCGGATCCAACCTCCCACACCTGCCCCACAATGTCATTCTAAAAATATACAAACACATCATTGAAATTTTGAAGCTACAAGATAATGTGTGATTAATTCAAAATAATACAAATAAATAAGCAATGCATTTGAGAAAGAAATCTGAATGCTAAAGGGTTCATGTGTACGGTATGGAAATTGCTGCAAAGTAAGCAGCAAATGTGAAGGGAGTACTGCTTAAAGACTCATGAAGAGTGAAAAAAAGGAATATGCTACAATGTTGGCAGAGACTTTTTGGGGAAAGAACCATAAGGACTAACTGTAAGGTTAGAGAGCTTACAAGCTATATGATGCAAGAAGGCATGCTTTGTTGTTTGTATGATGGTTTTGCATGGCTTGTGGTGCTGGACATTGGTTGGCTGGGGACTATAGTGGAAGACACTGCCAAGGCACCACACACAGACACTGAGCCTGAAACCATATTGTTGCAAAGTAAACGTCTTAGCCATACTTGTCATTATCACCCTTCTGCCACCAAAAAATGTCAGAACTGAATTCATATTAATGTCTGCTACTATTCATTATGAAACAGTGACGTGTAAAAGTTAGACATACATTGGTGATGGTTGGTAATATTGGGTTGTCCGGAAAGTTCATGCCGATTTATAGTAGCTTACCTTTTGACTTATTTGCCATGAAACCACCACAATTCTGGGAAGAGGGTATTTTCAAGTTAAAGGAAAGATGGAGACGCATTGTGCAACAAATTGTTCATATTTGGTTGATTAAAAATGTAATGGCAAGTATTTATTGACCTTTTTCTTTCCTTTAAAAATCGGCACAAACTTTCCGGACAACCCAATAGATTGAACAGTTTGAGCAAATAATATTCCAAGAGAAGTTTTGAGCTAAATTGGCATTTCCTCTTTATAGGTGCTGAAAATTTTTCTTGGAATCAAGGAACAACATAAGAATCAATTAATATTTATTGAGTGTTAGTAAAAGAAGTTGTGTTATTGAGAGGGTGGCTTATCTTTGACTGCATCTCAGAAGGTGTGCATGTGTATGAACAAACACCAATAACTCAGATGTGTGTGTACAGTAATGTACTCTAGTGGGAGAATTAGCAGAGCACTTTAGGACTGAAATACTTCTGTTGCAGCCTTACAATTAAAAAAAAAAAGCGATCAGTCAGAAGAAAAAATCATTCTAGACTCTGTCCACTTCGGTTCCAAAAACCACTGAGTCTGGCATTCTTGTGACTTTATTGCAAATAAATACCACGCTGTGACTTATTCGTAGAACACATGAAACGGGGGATGTGAAACAATTTTTTATGTTTAGGTTTTAAAAAAAAATCCGTAAGCTACGTATGTAGTTAATAAATACTATTTATCAAATGTAAGAATAGATATCTCCGTAAAATAGTCTGTTCAAATATCAATGACAGACTATATGACTTTGAAACTGCGTAAATAGATTTATATTAAAAACAGAAATTAATCAGGTAGAATGAAGAAAGGAAGATTCTGTAATGTTTGGTACCATTCTGTATAAACATAAATAAAATAAATGATTATAATCGAGAACAAAAACAAGAGGTGGAGACAGTCTTAATGGAAAATAACTGGTTTCATTTTCGATACTGTCCTATGTGACATTTCCTATTTAGATTATTTTTAAATGCTGTCGTAAATTAAACTCCGGCAGGTCGAATTCTGATCGAAGCGCACCATATAACGCCCTCATAACTATTTCATTTTGAGGAAATTTTCAGGAAATTTTTGCGAATTTGTATTCTAGGAACTGGAATTCGTATGATTAAGCATATTTAAAAAAAATTCTTTTAATGCTAGCCGGTTTCAACTCCAGTCAAGCCAATTCACGTCATGTTTATTATGTATGAGTGTGTGTCACTGCATGTCTGGCAATGAAATTCACTGTTGTAACATAGAATGTGAATTAATTCTATTTTTAATTTATGTAAAAGATCAGTAATTTTAATGGTAAAGGAACTAAATGATTACATGCCAGCGATTGTACGGCAATATATTTTATCGACCCCTAAGGAATGAAAGGTAAAGTTGTCCTCGACGAGATGTGAATCAGTACGTAAAGTGTCGAAAGAAAATAAGAATTGATATAAAAGCTTGAAAATTAGCCGAAAATAACAATACTACAACAAACAACAATAACAATAATAATGAATCTTACCCATGCTAATCTTCTGTACATTGCACGTTTCCAAAACCTGTGTGGTCCTCGATTCCGGACAGCATTTACCGGCGTTAAAAACACCATTCCTGAGGATTTTAGATATAAATCTTAACAGAATGCAAAGACAGAAATGATTTTCCTCTCTTCGCTCAATTGACAAAATAACAATAGAAAAACAAAACAAAACAAAAACGTCCGTAATAACTTAGACCTTATTAATTTAACAACTGTTGTTAATGGAAAGCCTGGTTATGAATTGACCTCTGCTGTGGATTATCTCCCCTTACATCTAGAGGTCACGTGCCGACTCAGGTTATTTCTATCTGTAGAATAAAGACTGAGACTGGTAAAGTCATGTGATAGGGTTTTGTTGGGTATATAATTTTGCGGCATTCTTGCGGATTATGATGCCAAATTGAAAGTCGTGATATTGACACTATTAAAGTTATTTTCAGTGGAAATAGTAACAATTTCTTTATTGTCTATAAAAGGCGAACATAGAGGGGACGAACATGCACACCACAACGTATAGCGTTTGTTACAATGAGAGGTTTTTTTTTTTTAATTATATAAATAGAAAAGATATAATAAAATCGAAGAAAGAAATCGAAAAATTAAATCACATTTTTGTTATAACTCCATGCGGGGTTCTAATCAACCCACCGGC
>NC_068989.1:43592753-43594907 GCF_001194135.2 Octopus bimaculoides | reverse complement strand
ATTTTTAAAAAAAATAGTTTTTAAATTAAAAAAAAATTTTTTTCCACCCTTCATTATTTATTTACTATTTATTTTTTCTTGTTTTTAACTTCTTTCGGGAAAACTTTTTGGGCTTCCACCTTTAGAAATACGAAGATTACAATGGGCAGATTAGGTGAGAGACACTAATGTGTATGCGCACACATGCTCTCTCTCTCTCTCTCTCTCACACACACACACACACACACATACATAGACGTTATCTCAACGCCTTATTTCTTTCTCTCACTCCCTCTTTGACCAATCTACAACTCCCCTAAATCTCTCCTCCTTTCGATGACCTTCTCCACATAGCCTCTTCCTCACATTCATTACTTTATCTCTCTCACCTGCCCATTTTACTCTTTCTTCTCTGTCTCGCTAACCCTCCGACACTGCTGTCTCCTTTGTCCCTTCCACCAAAGCGTCTTCGTTACTCTCTTCACTACCACCCATAATAAAGGTATTCCATCATTCTTTATCATCTCTCAACACCTCGTCAAGGTAATCACGCTCTCCTATTCTTGTTTCATATTTCTTTATTGCCCACAAGGGGATAAGCATAGAGGAGACGAACAAGGACAGACAAGGGGATTAAGTCGATTACATCGACCCCAATGCGTAACTGGTACTTGATTTATAGACCCCGAAAGGATGAAAGGGAAAGTCAACCTCGGCAGAATTTGAACTCAGAACGTAACGGCAGACGACATACCGCTAAACATTTCGTCCGGCGTGCTAACGTTTCTGCCAGCTCGCCGCCTTTCCTATTCTTGCTACAAAGCAATCTGACTGGTGCTGGTGTCCCCATACACATACATACATACATACATACATACATACATACATACATACATACCCATTACAATCCCGATTCCAGG
This sequence comes from Octopus bimaculoides, assembly GCF_001194135.2. Lineage (NCBI taxonomy): Eukaryota > Metazoa > Mollusca > Cephalopoda > Octopoda > Octopodidae > Octopus > Octopus bimaculoides. The sequence goes on along the minus strand of NC_068989.1, from coordinate 43,594,008 downwards.
AGATACAACGTAGTGTCGAAGGGGGCTCTTTTACCAGGTGTGGTGGTCCAAGGTAACTTCTGTAGCGTTGATACCACGAAAAACAAAAAACGCACACTGAATACTTTGTAAGGTAGTTGATGTTAGTAAGGGCTTCGAGCCACAGAAACCCTCTCAGAATAGAGAAGAACTTCGCCATTAGTGGCCCAGTCCCAACAAATGCCTCAAACGCAACAGGTTGAAAGAGACAGTTCACTGCCAGGTCCCGATACTTCAGGGTTTTGTTCCGTTCGACTACGAAAGTAGTGGCCCTCTCATTTACCGCAGCATCCAGAGTGTGGGAGGGAGCGAAAGAGTTACAAACTGTGACGTCCCAGACGAGGCACCTACCGCTTACTCAGGGACAGAGGGTAAGACTACCTGGTCTCTTTCTGGGTGAACAACTTTCTTTTGCAAAATGTAACTGGCAAGAGATAATTAAAAGCTTAATTCAGAATGAAACCAAAGGGTAGATTTCGTGTAATTTTGGGAATGTTTCCTATGTCAAGGGCTGGCTATCTTAGTAAATACTGAGTCAATGAGAGAACCTCTATGATGTCGCTCAATCTTCTAGAAAGAGTAAACCAGCTAAATTTCCTTCAAATCATACCATCATACTTCACCATCTTTAAAATAACACAGTCTAGATGCAATAGACAATGGCTAAATGTGGAGAATCGTGACAGAATTTTAAAGACAAGGAAGGGAGAGAATTGAAGAATAATATGATTTAATTGAAATACCCAAACGAAAGTAATTATCTTAATAATAATATTTCGTTAATTCAGATCATGAGGAATGAATGCTTATGGAATCGCGTACTAAAAATTTTTTAAAGAATGAGTGTGTACAAAGGTGATATGTTTCAAACATACATTTTCGAATTTCTATGGCGTGAGGAAATGAAATGACTGTTAAGCGATGTGCATCTTTATGATATTTTTGATTACTCTTAAACATTATTTCAACTTATGATTATTTTTTTATTATTTTGTTTCTAATTAATAAGTTATCAAAATGCTTTTCTCCTCTCAAAATATATACTTTTTGATGAAAATATTTGTTTTTCTCTTTGAAGTAAAACATTTTTTTAAAAATGAAAGTCTTTTCCTCACTGAAGTAAGAAACAATTTATAAGCAGTATATTACTTTCGTTTCGGTATTTCAAGTAAAGCATGATATTTTTATATATCCCAGTGTTATTTTTTTAAATTACGATGCAATGTAGTGTTAGTCT
>NC_068989.1:43590321-43592324 GCF_001194135.2 Octopus bimaculoides | reverse complement strand
TATATATATATATATATATATATATATATATATATATGTATGTATGTATGTATGAACTTTTGAATTTTGTTCACAGACCCCAGTATTACCCTTGTGGTCCAAAAGGCGTCTGAGGATCACGGGTTAGGAACCACTGTCTGAGACACAAAAGATGGGCTGCTGGTTGGGTCGATCGGAGAGCAAAACAATTAATGTAAGGGCAGTAATTCATGCAATAAAATAATCACGAGAGATTTACGTCCCCCTCTTTAAAAATCCTGTAAATTCAAGAGATATTCCTGTTCACGACACAGTTCTGAGTTAAATAAGTGGCTCTTAACTTGAATAGTAGGACACTAGATGTTTAGAGAAATCATGTATAGTTTTCATTGGAATAAAATATTTAAATTGGGTGCAATTCTTTGATTAATTGTTTCAGTCTTTGGAGTATGACTATGCTGAGATCTCACATTGAAGGGTTTTCGTTGTCAAATCTACCCCAGTGCTTATCTTTTAAAACCTGGTACTTATTCTATCGGTGGTCTTTTGGCCGAACTGCTATGTTGCTAAAACAAAACATAATAACACCTACTGTCAAGTGGTGAGAGACAACCAATGACAAAGACGTACATACATACGTACGTACGTAAGTACATACATACATACACGCATGTATGTATGTATGTATGTATGTATGTATGTATATATACACACATGATGGGCTTCCGCACAGTTTCGGTCTGACAAATTCATTCACAAATCAATGGTACTGGGTAGTGGGACTGAATATGAAACCATACGGCTGCAAAGCGAACGTCTTAAACAAACTTCCAACAAAAATCTTTATTGAAATTTGAATGCAAAACATTGTTCTCAATGAACAGAAACCTGATTGATGATGTACCAAAGTTCTTTTTTCGTAATTTCCATAGAGACTTAACACAGTGGGTAGAAGTCCTTGTAAATAACTAAAACAAAAAATATCTACAAAATAACATATGGATAATAAACCAGTGCGCCAAATTAGCTGCTGTTTGATACTTGTAAAATACCACAGGGAACGTGGTGCAAAGGTTGAGAAACATTAATTTTGAGTTTAATAATAAATAACATTTAAGGAATGGCGGAAGTCACTTTCAATATTGATTTCAAATTTCAGCACACGGTCAGCGTGTTTGGGGTAAATTGACAGAGTTTTCAACTGGTACTCCGAAAGGATGAAAGGCAAAGTCGACCTCAGCGGAATTTGAACTCAGAACATAACGACAACCAAAATGTCGCTGCATCGGCATTGTTATTCGTTGTAGTCGAGGGTTACCAATTGTGACAGTATGGTTAAGGTGGAATCAGTGGTCATCGTGTAACGGTTGTTGTTGTAGATGTGCAAGATGGAAGAAGAACAGTGATTGAAGTTGTAAAGAAATATTTATTTACTGTTAAATATAATGCTATGCCTCGACGGGCTGATGTGATATAATTGAAATCGCATGCGAGGTTAAGGAAGCTAATTTCGGCCTGTATATGTGTACACGTTCTAATTGTAGTAGTAAACCAGAGATAGTGATAGAATGATGTAAGAGAAAAGAAATTGAGCTAGTGAAAGTTATAAAGTCGAGGGAAGTTGTGTCTCATAGTTGGTTGATTGTAACCTTCTTTCTCCCTCTGGCAGTTTGTCTTTAGTGACTACCTATTTGTGGCCATGGTGGAGGCGCAATGGCCCAGTGGTTAGGGCAGCGGACTCGCGGTCATAGGATCGCGGTTTCGATTCCCAGACCGGGCATTGTGAGTGTTTATTGAGCGAAAACACCTAAAGCTCCACGAGGCTCCGGCAGGGGATGGTGGCGAATCCTGCTGAACTCTTCCACCACAATTTTCTCTCACTCTTACTTCCTGTTTCTGTTGTGCCTGTAATTCAAAGGGTCAGCCTTGTCACTCTGTGTCACGCTGAATATCCCCGAGAACTATGTTAAGGGTACACGTGTCTGTGGAGTGCTCAGCCAATTGCACGTTAATTTCACGAGCAG
>NC_068989.1:43588585-43590063 GCF_001194135.2 Octopus bimaculoides | reverse complement strand
CCCCCCTCTTTCATTTTATAGATAGCTTTTTTCCGCATAATTTTCGTTTTTTCCTTCTTTTCCGTTCTGACCGACTACACTAGTGCGGCCCCATTCACTCTCAACTGCCTTACATTTGCCCATCTTTTCTCAAACGTTCTTTGGAGACAAGCACCTCTTCTCCAGACTGATCTTTCTGGACAGGTGGTAGTTGAAGTAACACACCAACCCGTTCAATAACTAATTTCTTTATTACCAATAAATGGCTTACACAGAGGGGACAGCACAAGGACAAAACAAAAAAATATTTAGTGGCTAACATTAGTTAGTTCGTCTAAAAATCGAATATAATGAAATCGAATGAATTTATACAGTACAAGAACTGATTTTGCCTTACCAAATTCTTGTATCTATAACTATGCAAAACCAGTCAGAAGGAGAGACATATCGTTGAGAACAATAGATTTCGTTGGGAGCCTGTTATCTCTATTCTAGCTTTTGGTGAAATAGAAGAGGTTAGAAGGGTCAAGTGGCAAAGACATTATTCTGTTTAGCGAAGGCATCTGGTAAATGTAACTGCTGTCACTCACAGAAAGACTATTGTTTTACCGTAAGAAAAGTGCTGTTGAACTGTTAAGCGAAATTTGGCGATCAAGGATCGAATCCACACCATGCCTGCATAAATGTAGATGATATCTCATATTGAATAGTATAACATGAAATAACCATTGTGTCGTTATATTCCTAAATGGGCGTAAACATGGCTCAGAAACTCGCTTTGCAACCACATGGTTTTTGAGTTCAGACTCACTGCGCAGCAACTTGGGCAAGTGCCTTCTATTATAGTCTCAGACCAACCAAAGCCTTGCAAAAGCATTTGGTAGATGCAAATTGTATTGCAGTCCATCGTATATATATATATGTATAGCTGTATACGTGTGGTTGCCTTTGTTCCCTCCCCCACCGCTCGACAACCGGTATTCCTTTCTCTCGTCTCCTCTACTGTTCTGCTCTACTTGGTTTACTTTCATGAAATTTTATGTATGAGTTCACAAATTCACATTTAACAATTTTGATTCACAAATTTAATGACGGTATCATTAGCTAATCTGATGTTGACGAGTGTCATCAATGAGCTCAACTAATGAGTGTTAATACTCATTGGTCAGTTTTTAGCTAACGTCTTCAATTTGATCTGTCCTAAGTTAGTTATAAAATAATTTCCGAATTGAAAATAACAAACCCTGGTTTCAAATTGAGGCAAAGACTCGTTTCTAATTTAGGCTCAATGTCGGCAATTTTGTGGATACCATAAACTCCAGTACTTGACTGGTACTCTATTACTTCGAACGAGGGATGAAAGACAAATTTGAAGTCAGAACGTATAGAACTGGAAAAAATATTGCAAAGCATTTTGTGCGGCGCTGTTATAAGCATTTTTTTTTTCTGCTACAGGCCTGAAGTTTTGCTAATAGGGGTTTGTCAATTACATCGTCCCT
>NC_068989.1:43586949-43587699 GCF_001194135.2 Octopus bimaculoides | reverse complement strand
GATCCAGGAAAAAAAGTAGCTTTCTTCATTGTAGAATATAGAGATCTTTGTGGGTTTCGTCACTGTGTACAATTACCTTTAAAAAAATTTCTAATGTATCATATAGATGTAATCTTTGACGCTGAATCCGAATTTATTATTCATTTATTCCAGAAAAATTTTGCAAAAGTGTTACAGGTGTTCAAAGTTTGATCATTTTCAGAATTTTCAGCCATTCAGAAAACAGCGCGTTCGTTGCCTCTTCCATCATCGGTGGAGGTGGGGATCATCAGCATGTCAAAACATTGCATCTTCCCTTGTACACGCACACACGTACACACATATACTCACACAGAGTTGAAACGCCCCCACTACCAGTTTGCCATCACCCTTTCCTTCCTTATTCATCCATCACCCCTTTCTTTCTCATTCATCTATCACCCCTTCCTTTCTCATTCATATGTTGTGATGGAGAAAAACACAAGAGTATTATTATAGTAAAAATATTATCTTTCTTGTATCACCTTCTTGTACGCATGCGCAGCATCTTTGGTTGCTATGGAAACAGAGCTTTTCGCCACGGTGATGTGTAAAATACTCGCTTCTGATTGGCTAAAACATCCAAATTTTGCAAATTTTAAAGGCTAACAACTTTTTGATTTTGGAGTTATAGGAAAAATGAATTTCATTTTCATAATTAGTATACAGAACTTAATCTACATACCAAATTTGAAAACAATTTGAACAAAATAAATAAAATGTACGCCCACA
>NC_068989.1:43585114-43586374 GCF_001194135.2 Octopus bimaculoides | reverse complement strand
GTGTGTGTGTGTGTGTGTGTGTGCCTGCCTGTCTGTCTGTGTATCAGTATGTGTGCATCACTAAAACTCAAGAATTACCAAACGGATTTCATTCAAATTTTACACATGCCTTACTTAGGGTCCATGCAGTGTCATGGGCCAATAATTTTTTTAACTTCTTGCCTAATGCAAGGCCGGAGCAATCTTTTATCATTGTTTTCATAAACGCCCTCGAGCAAGCTGCATGGCACGAGTACACTCGCTCATACAAGCATCCGCAAAAATGTGAGCATACGCACACGTGAAGTTTGGTATACTCATTATCACAAAGCGAGTTATTTATCAAATTGGCGTTTATAAGAATGGGGAGGTTAAAAGTAAAATCTTTTGCTACTTTGGACTGGTGTTTTTCTAAATGTAATCGGTATAATGCTATTTTTAATCGATACACCGTAATTTAGAGCAGCTTATGTATCGCATAGACATTAGTAAAATGCGGCAATGGTTCAATAACCCACCTACTGGATCTAGCGAGCATTTGCCTCTAAATACCAACCAAGGAGATGTAAACCGCATTGAAAAAACACCGACTACGACTAATTTGTAGTTGTAGAAATACTTATAATACTGCTTGCACGGTAAAAACGCCGGTAAATGGAGTCGGGACTGCCTTACATACAAACAAGTACGATAAATGCTCATGCAGAGAAAAATCAAAATGTCCTTTGATGAATCTCTGTATGAGTACATATCTTGTATATAAATGTACCGTGCACACACTGTTTACATTGGGCAGACAGCTGATTCATTTAAGAATCGTTATCGTAACCATGTTGCCAGTTATAAGACAATCAATAAGAGACATTCAAGGAATATTCTGTGGACTAACGAGAAGATAATTAATAGAATTTTTGAATGATTCTCGTGATGCCTACACGCATATAAATGTACTTTCACACAATGTAGTGAAAATGAATTTTGAGTAACTTAATTTACTTTAAGGTATGGATGACTGCTTTGCTCTCTACAAAACGGATAGTTACATTGCAGAACAGTCACTTTAACGAGTTGTATTTATTTATCACCCGAAATACATCTGCACCACTGGATGCTCCTGAACCAGTTGTTGAGTATCCCACCCAAGAGAGATCGATGCTAAATGTGTCGAAACAATTGTCGTGATTAATAATGAATTCTTGCATATTCCATCTTCTGTCTTTCATTTACTATGTACCTAATGATCACTCTGAAAGTGACCGTGCTTTACCAGTAAGCTACCAG
>NC_068989.1:43584199-43585014 GCF_001194135.2 Octopus bimaculoides | reverse complement strand
TCATATATACAGGCAATAAACAATGCAGCAGTCCCCACAAGTTGAAGATTTGTACGTTTGATAGTGACTTTAGAGAGATACATATCAACAAGCTTGGCAGCAAGGTAGAGCGGTTCATGATGTAATTCAAAGTTGGTCTGAACTTCAACCATCCAGTCCATTAGATTGGTTCTCATTTCACTTGTAATATCACTTTGTTTACTGGACATGTAATCTGGTACAGCAAATTTGCACTCTTGTTCCTTATTGTAATCAAAAATATCTTTAGCAATATAGCTTACCAGAAAGGATCTTTCATATGTTCTTTCTCTCATCTGGTACTCTGGTACTTCTGGTCGTAATCAACCTTTGGTACTTCTGGTTCTTCAACTTTAGGTGGTTCTAGATCAATCATTATAACTGGAGAACATTCTGGGTTATCTCGAGCTAAGTCAATTGGTTGTAATGCCTTGGTAAGATCTTCAACTTGGGGTTCTTGTTGCTTTGGGTTGCATTTTAGCTTCAAAATGATTGTAGATTTTATTATTTTAGTTACACCTTGATTTTTAACTGACAGTTTGCTTTCATTTTCTATTACTTCCGTATTTTTCCTTTTAATGGTATCATCGCTAAATACAGCTCTTCGTTTCTGGTCTGTTACTTGGGTGACTTCATTCTTAGAACGGGTGCGTTTTAAGGGACCTAAATTATCAGCAACGCAATGTATCTGTACAAAGCTAAGCGCTTTATGGACGCGAAACCCTGGGTAATAGTATGTACCGACCGCAACGATCATTCTCTGTCTCTGTTTCTCTCTCTCCCCCACCTCTCTCTCT
>NC_068989.1:43579637-43581858 GCF_001194135.2 Octopus bimaculoides | reverse complement strand
ATATATATATATATAAATTCAGATACAAATTAACCGTAGAGAACAGGTAAACCATTCAATAAAACGAAAGAAAACATACGCCCTCAGATTACTGTTAAGGTTAACCTACAAAAGTCTGAAGCTCTATCTTGTGAGATGTGCGGGCGGACGTCCAACCGCGACTTATATTGAACATAAAAGCAAACTAGAGAAATGTTTTTTTGTGCATTGCAGTGTAATGACTATCAAGCAATGCTATCTGTTTAAGCGAATCTGGATTACAAAATATACTCTATATAATGTACGGCTGTATTCTATAGTCAACCTATTAATTTCTCCACTTAGACACGTTAGCATTTTCAAAATAACGGAAAACGTCGTTATTTCTGTGAAGGAAGCAGAACGCATTACTTCTAATTTTCCTCCGAAATTCATGGAAGAGAAGAAAAACGGAAAACCTGAGACGTCGCCTCAGTTCTAGCAACAGAGTGCACTTCGCTTAAGATGTACAGAGTACGAGATGGTGATATTCCATTGAGTAGCGGATTAACTCTACCACTCATTTAGGATAAAGCAGTAGTTCAACTCAGAGTGCAAACAATCAGAACGTATCATTCTATAGTCAACCTAATGCCTGGTGGCCTATAATCTCTCTTCACAGAAAGGTTATAGGCCACCGACCATTAAAGAGAAGTTATAAGTCATGGTCCATTAGGGTCAAAAGGGATGTGTGTAAAATAAGCGCCGTATCAATGCGAAACCCTGGGTAACCCTGTGAACCTGCCATAACTAACATTCCGTGAATACTCTACTGGTGTATAACATTGAATGTGCTTTCTTTCGGATTTATAATTTACTGAGGATATATCTGCGTGTGTGAATGCACGCGCGCGTGAGTATCTGTCTGTCTGTGTATATACATATGTGTGTGTGTTTATATATATATATAAATATATATTCCGAAGCACGTTAGTAGACTAGGATGTGCATAGCCTCACATTTCAATAAACATAAACAATATACACACAATGAAAAAAAAAAAAAACCTAATAAACAGACGTGAATGAATTCATCGTAAAACTTCAGACGAAATGATTGCCCCACGGAAGAGAGTAAGCAAAAATAATATTCAAAGCAAAAACAGTTTACGCCCGCAGAGGGACTCGAACCCGCGACCCTCAGATTACTTCTAAGGTTGACCTATAAAAGTCTGATGCTCTACCGACTGAGCTATGCGGGCGGACATCTATGTTCGCTTCATATTATCTACAAAAGCAAACTTGATAAACGTTTCTTTTTGTATTGCTGTATGATGACAATTCATTGAGTGTTTATTGTTTATGACAAACTGAAGTACAATATATATGTAATGATAAAGTTTTTAGTTGATGTCGAGGGTCACCAGTTGTAACGAGGGAAATTGATTTGTAAACAATATTATGATGATATCTTTCTCCGTTTTTCTTCCTCTGTTTAGACGAACTTTCCTACCTTTTCGGACAAGACCTTTTGTAACCTTCGTCCTGTCTTTGTCCTTACATGTTTTTAATTGATATTAGTTCTTGAGGCTAATAAAACGAATTAATATTATGATGATGTCGGAGTCAGCAGTTGTGACGATAAAAATTTGTTGTTATAACTGCATGTTGTAAGATGGAGTTTTAAGAAAGTATTTATTTACCGTTACATTACAATACCTTGCCTCGACGGGTAGGTTATGATAGATCCAAAAGCATGCGAAGTAAAAAATTTTGTTTGTGTCCTCTTCATTGTTTAGTAGTAATTACAGAGAGAGATAAAATGATGTTGTAAGAGAACAGAATTGGAGCTAGTGTGAGTTGTAGGGTGTGGGACGTTGTCTCACAGTTGCCGACAGTAAACTTCATTTCTCCCTCTGGCCAAGGTCCTATCTGGTCAGCTAGACTTCGTTCTCACTGAGTCGTCACCATGTGACTGGACTCGTTGAGTCGTCACTGACGGGTAACTAAACTGTTTTTTTTTGCTTGGGGTTTCTTGTTTTTATAACTGGTTGGCACTCCATCGGTTACGACATCGAGGGTTCCAGTTGATCCGATCAACCGAACAGCCTGCTCGTGAAATTAACGTGCAAGTGGCTGAGCACTCCACAGACACGTGTACCCTTAACGTAGTCTTCGTGGAGATTCAGCGTGACACAGAGTGTGACGAGGCTGGCCCTTTGAAATACAGGTACAACAGAAACAGGAAGAAATAGTGAGAGAAA
>NC_068989.1:43571308-43579483 GCF_001194135.2 Octopus bimaculoides | reverse complement strand
TCTGGTCAGCTAGACTTCGTTCTCACTGAGTCGTCACCATGTGACTGGACTCGTTGAGTCGTCACTGACGGGTAACTAAACTGTTTTTTTTTGCTTGGGGTTTCTTGTTTTTATAACTGGTTGGCACTCCATCGGTTACGACATCGAGGGTTCCAGTTGATCCGATCAACCGAACAGCCTGCTCGTGAAATTAACGTGCAAGTGGCTGAGCACTCCACAGACACGTGTACCCTTAACGTAGTCTTCGTGGAGATTCAGCGTGACACAGAGTGTGACGAGGCTGGCCCTTTGAAATACAGGTACAACAGAAACAGGAAGAAATAGTGAGAGAAAGTTGTGTTGAAATAGTACAGCAGGGTTCGCCACCATCCCCTGCCGGAGCCTTATGGAACTTTAGGTCTTTTCGCTCAATAAACACTCACAACGCCCGGTCTGGGAATCGAAACCGCGATCCTACGACCGCGAATCCGCTGCCCTAACCACTGGGTCATTGCGCCTACACTTTTATAACTATCCAGAAGGATAGACATATCATTGAGAACAATAGATTTAGTTGGTGGTCTTGTTATCTCTATTCTAGCTTTTGGTGAAGTAGTAGAGGTTAGAAAGGGTCAAGTGGTGAAGACATTATTTTGGCCTAACTAAAGGCATCTGGAAAATGTAAAACTGCTGTCAGAGAAAAACCATTGTTCCACTGTGGGAAAAGTTCTGTCGCAGTGTTAATTTAAATTTGGCTATGGTGGATCGAATCCACTTCATGCATGCAAGATCCACTACATATATAATAATGTTCAAGTGTATTTTATGTTACATCGATTAATTCTACCATTAAGGTAGGTTAGCATTTTTGAAAGAAAAACTATTTAGTACTGAGGGAAAACAGAACCCAGCACCTCTCACAGGATTTCATAAAAGTGTGGAAAACGGTCAGTGGAGAAACCCGGAGATGTTCCTGAATTCTTGCAAAAGAGTAGAAACACAAACTACGAGGTGGTGATATTAATTCGTGCAACGGATCAACTTTGACTGCTTTGTAGGTCATAAAGTTATTTAAACTTAGAAAATAGAAGACCTGGTAACGACAGTTCTTAATTTGAATGAACGAATGCGTGTATTTTTTCCCCTTTCATTGACTAGTTTACCTGATCTCTACATTTAATTTTTATCCGAATATATATATATATATATATATATTTGTGAACGAAGCAGAACCCATTACTTCTAAATTTCCTCCGAGATTCATGGAAGAGAGGAAAATCTGAGACGTGGCCTCAGTTCTAGCATAAATGTACAGAGTACGAGATGTTCATATTCCATTCAGTGGCGGATTAACTCTACCACTCAAGTTGTTGGCACTCCGTCGCTTACGACGTCGAGGGTTCCAGTTGATCCAATCAACAGAACAGCCTGCTCGTGAAATTAACGTGCAAGTGGCTGAGCACTTCGCAGACACGTGTACCCTTAACGTAGTTCTCGGGGATATTCAGCGTGACAAGGCTGACCCTTTGAATTACAGGTACAACAGAAACAGGAAGTAAGAGTGAGAGAAAGTTGTGGTGAAAGAGTACAGCAGGGTTCGCCACCATCGTGGTGCTTTAGGTGTTTTCGCTCAATAAACACTTACAACGCCCGGTCTGGGAATCGAAACCGCGATCCTATGAACGCGAGTCCGCTGGCCCAACCACTGCGCCTCCACACCACTCAAGTAAGATAAAGCGGTATTTCAACTCACATTGCAAACTATCACAACGTATCATTCAGAACGTACCAATCAGAATGCACCAATGTTACCTTGTTTTATTGAATATTGTTTTTACTTCATTGAGTCGTTTATCTCTCCCGTGAGGCTATAATTTCGTCTGAAGTTTTACGATGAATTCATTCATGTTATTAGCTTTTATTCATTGTGTGTATATTGTTTATGTTTCGAAACCCTGGGTAACCCTATGTACCGACCGCAACGATCATTCTCCCTCTCTGTCCCCACTCTCTCTTTCTGTATATATAATATATATCAGATTCATCTTTTAGACCGATGTGGACCATCTAGTCATTCTTATAGGTGACTGATGACTTGTGCGGTGAATTTGTTGAAATGAAGATTTGCATCTTGTCAACCTTTCCCTCTCTCTTATCCGTGACTATATGTGGATATGTATAAATATATGTGTGTGTATGTATGTATGTATGTATGTATGTATGTATGTATGCATGCTTCTGCATATTGCTGATGAGGTTCTATCAGAATCGCAATGTGGGTTTAAGGATAGTTAGAGTACTATGGATATATTTTCGGCCAGACAGTTGCAAGATAAGTGCATCGAAATGGATATGGACTTATACCAGGTTTTCATTGACCTAATAAAAGCATATGATTTTATCAATAAAATTGCACTTTGGGAGATCCTAAAAAAGCTAGGATGCCCTGAAAAATTTGTGAGAATGCTTAGACAATTTCATGACAAGATGGAATTGAGAGCTTATTTTGGAGTACTTTATCAGATCCAATTTCTGTAGAAAATGGTGAAAAGCAATGTGATATTCCTGCTCCTACACTGTTTGCGATATATTTCGCAATAGTCTTTCAAATATCTGAAGGGGTCTTTATTCGATATAGGATAACAGGAAAACTGTTGAATCTCAAAAGACTCCGTGCCAAAGCGAAATTTCTGCATTCTCACCTTCTTGAGTTTCTGTATTCTGATGATTGTGACCTGTTGGCACGTTCTCAGAAAGATATGCAGCACATAGTGAATGCGATTTCTGCAGCATATGCAGTATTGGATCTAACAATCAATCTAAAAAAAAAGCTGCTATAATGTACCAGCCCACTCCCTCCAAGATGTATATGGAACATTTTATAACTGTGAATGGTCAAAGGTTGGCGACTGTACCTAGATTTATTTATTTAGGAAGTACCTTGAGCACTGCTGGTCTTGATGATGAAATATACAGAATCAGCAGGGCGAGTAGTGCTTTTGAGAGGCTTGATAGGCGTCTGTGAAAACAACATATATCTTCACAAACTAAAGTGAAGGTATCTAACACATGCATCCTCCCAACTTGTATGAATTTTCGAAGACTTCATGTACATGGAGTATTTATTCCAACCGGGATGAAAGCATTTTTACTCAGCTAGTATATTAACATTCAACAGAACAGAATGGAAGTTGAATAAGAAATGGTTTTCGTCTTGCCGCCTTCCATGACTGGTATAGAGGATTTAACAAAATTCAAATCAACACAGGGTCGTCCAGTAGCAGGAACAGAGATGGAGAAGTAGTTAGCTGCAGGCCGAGTGGGAAAGGAAAAGAGAATTTTCTTTGGCTGTGCACGTCTTTTATATGTATCTAACAAGCGCCACCTCGTTGTTAACGATGTGACAGGATAGATAACTCTTGATGACTCTCATTAAAACCTGATGGCACTGGATTCCTACAAAGTCAAGCTGCCATGTGTATATTTCGTCGTTGATTCAAATTAAGAACTGTCGTTACTAGGTTTTCTATTTTCTAAGTTTAAATCACTTTATGTCCTACAAAGCTGTCAGAGTTCAGCCTTTGCTCAACCAACTCCTACTTTGTGTTTCCACTCTTTTGCAAGAAATCAGGAACATCTCCGGTTTTCTCCACTTACAGTTTTCCTCACTTTTGTCTCGAGCTCTCACAAGATCATATGAAATTCTGTGAGAGGTGAGGGGTCCTGTTTTCCCTCAGTACTAAATAGTTTTTCTTTCAAAAATGCTAACCTACCGAAGTGGTAGAATTAATTGGTGAAACATAAAATACACTTGAACATCATTATATATATGTACTTCAGTTTGTCATAGACGCTCAATGAATTGGAATCAATACAAAAAGAAAGGTTCTATCAATTTTGCTTTTATAGATAATATGAGATCCGATGTGTTGTCCGCCCGCATATCTCAGTCGGTAGAGCATCAGACTTTTATAGGTCAACCTTAGAAGTAATCTGAGGGTCGCGGGTTCGAGTTCCTCTGCGGGCGTAATCTGTCTTTACTTTATTGAGTCATTTATCGCTTCTGTGAGGCTATAATTTCGTCTGAAGTTTTACGATGGACTCATTCATGTCTGTTTATTGGATTTTTTTTTCTTATTGTTTGTATATTGCTTATGTTCTTTTGAGTGAGAGCTCATGTCGATCTTAGTTTATTGTCGTGTTTAGGAATATGTATGTGTAGCACATTAACACTCCACCTAGTGGTCGTCTTTATATACACACACACACACACACACATATATATATATATATATATATATATATATATATATATATATGTATATATATATATATATGTACGTATGTATGTATGTATGCATGTATGCATACACACTCACAGTTACATACACCACACACACACACACACACACAGAAGAGGAGATATAGTCAGTAAATCATAAATCCGAAATGGAAGCCCACTAACTTATAGACTAGTAAACTATTCAGAGAATCTTAGTTAGGGCAGGTTCACAGGGTTACCCAGGGTTTTGCGTCAATAAAGCGCAAAGCTTTACACACGTCTCGTGAACCCTAATGGACGGTAGCTTATAACTTCTCTGTAATGGCCGGTAGTCTATAACCTCACCTTGAAGAGAAGCTAGAGGCCACCGGCCGTCAGGGCCTGACGAGACGTATATAAAGGTAAGCGCTTTATGGACGCGGAACCCTGGGTTACTGATTGTACCGGCTACAACTAACATTCTCTAAATCTATCTATCTATCTATCTATCTATCTATCTATCTATCTATTTATCTATCTATCTATCTATCTATCTATCTATCTATCTATCTATCTATCTATCTATCTATCTATCTATCTATCTATCTATCTATCTATCTATCTATGTGTGTGTGTGTGTGTGTGTGTATGTATGTATATATATCAGAGTCATCTGTTGGAGCGATGAGGACCATCTAGTCATTCTTATAGATGGCTGATGACTTATGCGGTGACTTTGTTTAAAATGAAAAAGTGTTGCATTGTGTCTACTCCTCCCTCTTTCTCATATCCGTGATAATCCTTGTAAACCGGGATCTCCTGAACCAAGTCTCTTGTATCGAGTACAGTACAAAGTTATACCCAAGGCAATGCATACATACATGGAGATATATAAGTACACACATACCATGAACGTTCGGGGGTTTGGTTGGCTCCTCTGATGACGAAGGAGACGGAGAGGCCGGTCCCATGTATAGGATATGTATTTATTGATTTATGGCGAAAAGGAAGTTCCTGTCAATGATTACCATACAAAACTACATCAACACATCAAATATGAAATCAATTGGAACAAAAATTGAAGAAATTGAAAAGTAACAGACAAAAATGTAAAGATCCTTATTTATTTTGTTTCAGTAGCACTGTGAAATATGTCATTAGAACGTCAGACAGAATGCTTTGCAGGATACATTCTGATTGTTTGCACTCTGCATTCAAATCCCGCTATGCGGTAAATTTAACCGCTTAATATCACCATCACGTACTCTGCATGGTGTTTACTGGAGCCCACTCTATTGCTAGAATTCGGGTCACGTTTTCGGTTTTCCCCATTTCCTCTCTTCCACGAATCTCGGAGATCATGTGAGAAGTTATCGGCTCTGCTTCACATTCTTACCAAACGGATGTTTCCTTTAAAAAAAGGCTAACATATCTAAGTGGAGGAATTGGTGGTGGTGCATGAAATACAACCGTAATTTATGCCATGTGTATTTTGTATTTCAGTTTGTCATCAACAACAGATTGTATGAATGAACTGTCATTACATTACAATACACAAACACCTTTTATCACTCTTGGTTTAATAGACAATATATTCCACCATCATGTGTCTGCCCGCATAGCTCAGTCGGTAGAGCATCAGATTTTTATAGGTCAACCTTAGAAGTAATCTGCGGGTCGCGGGTTCGAGTCCCTCTGTGGGTGTATGATTTTTTTTTTTTTGTGCTATTGAATTGTTTACCTGTTATAATATAATCTGAAGTTATACACTGAGTCGATATTTGTTTATTTTCTTTTTTTATTGTGTATATCTTGTTTGTGCTTTTGAATGGAGAAACTATGTTGGTCCTGTTATGTTGATAAGTTTTTAGTTTATTGACATGTTTAGGAATATATATATTGCCGACAAAATGAAACTGAATAAGTTTTTATTTTATTTCACATTAAATTTTGATATTATCATAATTTACACCATCTGAAAGGTATTTGTAGAAAATTTCATGCAAAAATGCTTACTTCTCTGAAAATTATAACAAAACAAAATCGTTGAGGGGTGGGGCCACAATTCTGTAGGTACGCCAACGACAAGCTACCATTAAAAAGTGTCTTCTGTTTCTTTTTCTTTCTCTTCCCTTTTATTATTATTTTTTTTTCTCTCATCTACTTTGGTGCGAAATGGTAGGGTTATTAGAGAGTCGGACAGCATCCTCTGCGGCATTATATGTACCGATTCGTGGCATTCTTGAGTTCAAATACTGCTTTATCTTACTTGAATTATAGGGTTAGCTTGTCACACAGCTCTTGATCGGAGAGTACCTTCCTCCCTCCCGCTATCAAACCCTCGAGTTTCGGGGACCTTGTTACAGGTTATTGGCACTGCCGTTTTCCTTTTACTAAAAGATTTTTTTTTTAAATTGAAGCTAATCTGTCAAACCAAGGAATTAAATCAGTGGGCTCCTTGTAGATGTAAGAAGCTTTTCGGCTGTCTTCTTGCATAGCTCAGTCGTTAGAGCGTAAACATTTTTATAGGTCAACCTTCGAAGTTATCTGAGTGTTGCGGGTTCGATTCCTTCTCTGGGCGTATATATTTTTCACTTCATTTAATGAGTATTCTTTTTACTTTATTGAATAGTATACCTGTTCGCTACAACTATAATATACGCCTGCAGAAGTACTTGAACCCACCACTCTGTCAGGTGCTAGTACTCCGGGTCAGAGTAGATCAAGGAACGATAGTAGCTCAGAGGTGGTCCACATTACTCATAATCCTGAAACTCCCATACCAGGGCTCCAATCCCGGATTCAATGAGTAGAATATATTTGTCAACACGTGCTTTCTCGCAGACAAAAGAGTTCTCATGCTTGGCTTGTTACTATGGAAATATGCATGACTATGTCTGTGGCTTACAATTGGCTAAAATTATGCAAAATTTGGAAACTCTAAAAGCTATTAACTCTTTGTTTATATTGATTAATGGTTAAAATGAATTTCAAAGCATTGGTTAGCATATAAAACTATATCATTACACCGAATATGAAATTAATTTGAACAGAAATTGAAGAGATTGAAAATTGGCAACCAAACAGAAAAGATCCTTGATAAGGACAAACTACCATGTGCATATTTCGTCATTCATTCAAATCATGAACTGTTGTTAGCATGTTTTCTTTTTTCTGAGTTCAAATCGCGCTATGTCGAACAAGGCTGGTTGACTTAGCCCATTACGCGATTTAATTACCATCACATACATTGTGTATCCACTCCTTTGCAAACCGGCTCGGTTTTCCTCAGTTCCTCTCGCTCACGAATTTCCGAGATCCTGTGAGAGTTCATGGGCTCCGGCTTTACCTCCATACTAAATGACACTTTTTTTTTTGTTAAAAAGCTAACCTATCGAAGTGGAGAGATTAATCAGCGGAGCATAAAATACTGTCAAACATTATATAGTGTGTATTTTCTATTTAGTTCGTCATAAACAATAAACGATCAATGAATTTTCATTGCAAAGCTTCATCAATCTTTCTTTTATAGATCGTTTGAGAAAGAGTTGTTCGCACGCATAGCCCAGTCGGTAGAGCATCAGACTTTTATCAATTAACCCAAGAGGTAATCTGAGGGTTGCGGGTTCGAGACCCTCAGCGGACGTATGTTTTCCTTGTTTTAGTCAGAATAACGGTGGCCGTACTGGGGCTTCAAATTGAAGGATTGTTAGTCGAATGAGTCGCCCGCCCTCGAACTCATTTTTTAAAGCCTGATATCTATTCGATCGGTCTTTTGTGCCGAAACACTAAGTTATGAGGTCATAAACACACCAACACCAGTTGAGAAGCAGTGACGAAGAATACGCGCGCGCGTACGTACGCACGTACACACACACACACATACATACATACTTATATACATATATATATAGATAAGTAAATATATATATATA
>NC_068989.1:43564403-43569505 GCF_001194135.2 Octopus bimaculoides | reverse complement strand
AACGAAACACTTTGAAACTTGGGACACTGGTAGAATGTGTCATATAAAACATCTTTTACTCTTAGTCTTCTTAACAAAAAAACGTACATCGCAAGTTATTCCATGTTAAAGTTGTCGTATTTCTGTAATTTCAACCAATCACTGACGTCTATTCAGATGAATAAAGTTACTGCTGGGCGGTCATAAAAATGTTATTCCCTGTGACATATTTCATCCGGTTTAATCGTAATTTATACGCATATATTGTTTATATAATAAATTACGCTGTGCGTATCTATGTGTGTAACAATTTTAGAGTTCGGATTCTAGAGTTAGGGTTAGTTTAGGACTGCATTGCCTGTCGCTCTACACTTCCATCATCTTTAAGATAGAAGAATATGATTTGGATGTAATTTAGGTGTATCTTGAGGAAAAGTTACCATGTTCACGTTCCGTCGTACATTCAAATTAAGAAATTTTACTATGATGCTTTCTCTCTTTCTCTACCCCCCCTCTCTCTATCTATCCCTCTCTCTCTCTTCCTTTATGCCATTAGTGTGTGGAGCATTATACTTTGCAGTATACGTTATAACGCACTGCACTCTCAGTTCAAATCCTGGTATGAGATCCTTCTGATTTGGCGGGCACCATTCTTTATTTAGTTTTTATTTAGTGTGTTTTCTACCGAAACACTTTAAAACTTCGTATACTTGTATATTTTGTCTTATAGAACAGAGAAAAGTTTTTATATTCAAACTTATTTCATGTTAAAAGTTGTCGTATTTCGGTAATTTCAATCAATCACTGACGTCTATTGAGGTGAAAGCAATTACTGCTGTGGAATGTAAACAACACGTTCTAGCGGTGTAATGGGATCTTTTCCCTTGAATAAACTTAGTGCCGTTATTTGTCAACAACAACTATCGGCGATACTGTTATCTATGACATCGTTCGTGCGTTTGTACTGGTTTTAGCTTTAGGGTTTTAGGGTTAGGGTTCGGGTTTTAGAGTTAGGGTTAGGGTTAGGAAGTTAGGGTTAGGGAGTTAGGGTTAGGGAGTTAGGGTTAGGGAGTTAGGGTTAGGGTTAGGGTTAGGATTGGGTTAGGTTATGAGTATTTTTGCCAAATTTGGGGAAAAATTTGTGGCTGTGTATTGAACAGATTTTCCCTAAATTTGGCAAAAATACTCATAACCCTAACCCTAAACCTAAACCTAAAACCCGAACCCTAACCCTAAAACCCTAAAGCTAAAACCAGTACAAACACACGTACGATGTCATAAATAACAGTACCGTCGATAGTTGTTGTTGACAAACAACGGCACTAATTTTATTCAAGGGAAAAGATCCCATTACACCGTCACAACGTATTGTTTACAATCCACAGCAGTAATTGTTTTCACCTCAATAGACGTCACTGATTGGTTGAAATTACCGGAATACGACAATTTTAACACGAAATAACTTTAAAAATATAAACTTTTCTCAACAACACTAAGAGTAAGAGATGCTTTATATGACACAGTCTACCAGTGTCCCAAGTTTGAAAGTGTTTCGTTAAGAAAACAAGTAGTGTCCGCCAAATCAGAAAGATCCCTGCTATGTCCTCCGTCAGTGGTATACTTCAACCGTATCACGATTTAATATTACCAACTCGATCTTTGTGTGTCTTTAGCGAAGTTCACTCTACGGCTAGAAATCAGGGAACGTGTTCGGTTTTCTTCTCTTCCTATCCTCCACAAATTTCCGAGATCCTATGTAAGGTCACGTGGTCTGCTTCCCACCCTACTAAAAGAATTGCTTTTAATAAGAAAAACTAACGTATCTAAGTGGATGAATTAATCGGTGGTGCATAAAATACTGTCGAACCTTTACTAACGTTTATTTTTACATTTCAGTTCGTCAGAAGCAACTGACTGTGAATGAACTGTCATCGCAAAGCGCAATGAACAAAGCCTTATCAATCTTGCTTTTATACATAATATGATAAGCGATTGATTGATCGCCCGCATAGCTCAGTCGGTAGAGCATCAGACTTTTTTATACTAACCTTGGAGGTTATCTGAGGGTCGCGGGTTCGAGTCCCTCTGCCTGCGTATATCCGTTTTGAAGATTTTTACTTCTAGGTCACAGTCTTAGTTTTATGTTAAGTTTTACGTCCACAAAATTATCACCTCTCTCTCTACTGTAGTTTGTGAAGAATTCTGTTGATAATTTCATTGAACTGGCAAAATGCTCATCGGTATTTCTTCCACTTCTGAAAAAATAAATCAAACTGCGTTTCATCTCTGTGTGAATATATGTGTGTCTATGTAAAATGGGGTATGTGAATGTGTGTGTGTGTGTGTGCGTGTGCACGCAATGTAAGTGGGATAGTTCATCTTTGTTCGCTTAGTATTTGGGTTTATTTTTTGATTCGGTTGAATCTTGGTTGGTTTATTTATTTATTATTTTTTTTGTTGGTTAGTTATTTTTAGCGTTTTGACAGAAAAAAAAGACATTCTAAAATTGTGTTTAAACGTAAGCGTGCCCAAACAAGTCGAATGTTAACACAGAGCAGGTTTTACAGCCACATCATCCAAACCGACCGGGTGAAACTGGGCTTAGCTGTAAATATATCTATATGTGTGTGCGTGTTTGTGCGTGTATGCGCGTACGTGTGTATGTGTGCGGCTGTATGGAGCGAAGTTATTTCAGTAGGATTCATTTTGGAAAAGGATGGATTGAGATTGTGCATGAGTTTTTCGGAGCATATTTGCGGTCTATTGATCTACAATTAACTGCAGCGAAATCTCTCTGAACTTTCACAATGCTATTTTGATGCACATTAAATATCATAGCATACAATCCTAAATAAACAGGATAGTCATTGTTTGAATATGTTTGATTTTAAATTTACTGATTTAGCTATGACATTAGGTGACATAGAAAAGAAATGTCTTTAAATATCGAGTTCATTCCTATTGTATATGTTGCAAACATTTCAGTCAGTTGATGTTAAAGTTGTTAACTCCTTTGCTTGGTTTTATATTTTAATCATTCCTAGAGGTCGCGGTTGATGCTGTCTGGTTTCACCTTACCCCTGATAGGACTGCATTGCTTGTTCTACCCCTGCCATCATCTTTTAAGGTAGAAAAATATCATTTGGATGTAATTTAAGCACATGTTGATTAGGATATTACCATGTTCACGTTCTGTCGTTCATTGAAATTAAGGACTTTTACTATGATGCTCTCTTTCTCTTCCCCCACTCTCTCTCTGTATCCATCTACTTTTTTCTTTTTTTAATTTTTTTTCCTACTGGGATGGTAAAATGTGTCGTTAGAGCATGCGACACAATTACTTCGCAGTATATGTTACAACACATTGCATTCTAAGTTCAAATCCCGCCATGTCCTAAATGGGTGAAAGACTTAACCCGTTACACGATTTAATATCCTCATCTTGAACATTATGTTTCTTTAGCGAAGTCCATTCTGTTGCTAGAATTCGGATCACGTCTTTGATTTTTCTCTCTTCTGTCCCTTCGAATTGTTTTTTTTTTTTTAAACAAAGCTAACTTATCTATGTGGAATAAATCAGTGGAGCATAAAATATGTCGAACATTTTATAGTTGATATTTTGTATGTCAGTTCGTCACAAACAATAAACTGTCAAAGATCTTTCACCCCACTGATTCTATGTACAAAGCATTATTTATCTTGCGTTATACATAATATGGGATGTAGCAAGTCCCCACGCCCGCATAGCTCAGTCGGTAGAGCGTCAGACTTCTAAGAATTATCGTTACAGGTGATTACGCGCATCTTTTTTCTCTTTTTTTCTTTTGGATTTTGCTTATTGAATAGTTGACCTCTTAATGGAATCACAGTTTTAGCTTCATCTGAGTCTTCCTACTGCTTTGAGATCAAAATGTTTCCCTTCTCTTTAGAAGTGTTATATTATTTCTTTCTGGGTAAAGACGGTGAGCTGGTAGAATCGTTAGAATGTCGAAACAAATTGTTCCGTTTCTTTACATTCTGTGTTCAATTCCCAGCGAAGTACTGAAGTACCAAACAAGCAAAGTACTGGGGCAATAGTATCGACTAAGACGCTTCCTGCAAAATTGCTAGCTTTGTGTTTAAATAGGTATAGACAGTAAGATAGCAGAATCGTTAGAATGTAAAGGGAAAAAAATTCTTTTTAATGTTTGTTCTGGCTTCTTTTGTTCGAAGGTCGCTGAATATTCAACTGTGACTTTCATCACTCCAACATAGGCTTTATAAGTCCGTCCCACAAACAATGTGACATTGTGCCTTTGACGAATATGTGTGAAGGAGCCAGAGATGTAGCGGAAGCCATCAGGATTATTCACATCTATGTCTACTTGAAGAAGCCATGATCAGATCTGCAAAAAACACAATAGTCAGTTCTTTGTAAGTAGGATATATGTGTCTCAATATGTGAAATTTAACTATAAATGTATAAAAAGTTAATCTTCAAATTACAAGAAAACTTGAGCATTGAGAGCAAAGCCGATTACAGATTTGAAATTAGCACAAAAAAAAGACAGAATCAGTAAAAACATCTCATGTAGCAGAATTTTTTTTTTTTTAAATGTTGTCCAGTGACGTCAGTGAAGCATAGGGCTCGATGCAAACGACTAACCACTCCGCTCAAAATTGCTGGCATCCTGCCTAAATTAGAATAGAATATTAACAAGTTTATTGCGCACGAAGGTGAGACAGGGGAATTGACGGAATTGCGGACAAAATGCCTTGCTGTTTGTATTCCGGTTCCTTACTTTCTGAGATAAAATGACTTGAAAATCCAGCTTCTATCCTTTACTTCTTTCTCAGTATTTTCAAAAATTTTATTGAAGTTAACTCCCTTGCAGGTTGTTTCTAAACAACACCAAGGTGATCACGTTCTTTCATTTTTATAACAATAGAATGTACTTTTATTGTAATGTAGTTACATTTCTTTTACTCTTTTACTTGTTTCAGTCATTTGACTGCGGCCATGCTGGAGCACAGCCTTTAGTCGAGCAAATCGACCCCAGGACTTATTCTTTGGAAGCCTCGTACTTATTCTATCGGTGTCTTTTGCCGAACCGCTAAGTAATGGGGACGTAAACACACCACCA
>NC_068989.1:43562748-43563715 GCF_001194135.2 Octopus bimaculoides | reverse complement strand
ATCCCGATCGTAGCAATGAAGTATAAACGGCTAATCAGAGTTGTCATTGAAACATCACCTATAACCAGATGTGATGTTACTCTTTGCTTTTAATTTAATTTAGTTTTTTCGACAATTTCTTTTTTATTTGTATTTCATCAACTGGAAAATTTGTGACTGTGGGCAAAAAAACAAAAAGTGAAAAAGAGTATTTAAAAAAAAAAAAAAAAAAATTCATATTTTTGAGGTCCGATTACTTCAAGTAATCATATGGAGGTGTTTTCATTGTTATTGTTAAGTGAAAAATCAGTTCTAATCTAGCATAGCCACTCATTGGCTGTGATATTGGAAAAGCATGTTAAGCTTCCGCCAGCTGGTTCCTCAACGCACTTCTGTGTACTGAATGAATGATATCATTTAATTTATGGCATCTGTTGGTTACCAGGAGAATGTATTATCGTTCATTAAAAATATGTTATCGTGTTGTTTTTAAACAATAAATCTTGTCCATAGAATACTTTAGGCTTCATAAACAATAGATTTATCAAGTGAATTGCTCTTGCAATTGCAGTCCTCAAGATACGTTATCAGCTTGTTTATCTATATAATGTAAGGCATGAATTGCTGTCCGCCCGCATAGCTCAGTCGGTAGAGCATCAGACTTTTAAGAGCTATCCTCAAAAGTGATCTGAGGGTCGCGGGTTCGAGTCCCTCTGCGGGCGAATAATTCTTTTTTGTTCATAGACCTATCAGCGTACATACAGTTTTAATTTCTTGAAAATTAGTAGAGAGTTGAAATCCAAACATTTCTTTTCTTTTTAAAATATACATATTATCTGTTACTTGGAAAAAGGTAGCGTTAGAGTAACGAAAAAAAAAAAAAGTTGTAATGTTTCTTCAGGCGCATTACATTTTTGTCGAACTTATCTATTTAATTAAAATACAAATCCTAAACAATAGTCATGATTCTTCCATAATATAAGTTTTC
>NC_068989.1:43561054-43562605 GCF_001194135.2 Octopus bimaculoides | reverse complement strand
AATAATTCTTTTTTGTTCATAGACCTATCAGCGTACATACAGTTTTAATTTCTTGAAAATTAGTAGAGAGTTGAAATCCAAACATTTCTTTTCTTTTTAAAATATACATATTATCTGTTACTTGGAAAAAGGTAGCGTTAGAGTAACGAAAAAAAAAAAAAAGTTGTAATGTTTCTTCAGGCGCATTACATTTTTGTCGAACTTATCTATTTAATTAAAATACAAATCCTAAACAATAGTCATGATTCTTCCATAATATAAGTTTTCACTAAAGGAAGACAAAGAAAAGAAAACAAAAGCGAGGGAAAAAACAAAAAAAAACAAAAAAGGGGAGAGAAAAAATAAAAAAAGAGAAGAAAGAGAAAAACCAACAACAATACAACACTAAGTGCTTCAACTGGAGTTCTATCAATGTATATTTTTGCCGGTGTTACTTGAGAGTACGGTCTACCGCGGTATCCTGTCTACGCTGTGAAATTACTTTTAGCGTGCGATCTACCTTTTCCTACCCTTTTACACTTCAGCGTGCGAGGACAGCGAAATATAGACCGGTATTTTCCATTTCTGTCACGTTTTCGTTTTTCTTGCATGACACTACCACATCGATGACAAGGGTCTGCTTCTTGTGATGTATCCAGAAGATTGTTTTCTTGTAAAAGTGCAACTGCTGTTTCCTCTGTAAATTGATATTAATCAAATTAATATTCAATTTTCACCCTTATTATTTAAATATATATATATATATAATTCTAAGAGAGTTAGAGGTTGTGAATCCAACCAACTAAGGGATAATATCTATCCAATATACTGCTGGTAGAATACCCAATTATTAATACACAAGTGTTTTTTCATTGTATGGCAATTACACTACTGAATGTAATGAATGGGTGAGGGTAAAAAGTTGTTTTACCCATAATTTATACAGCAATAAGAAAATGGAGGGGATTATGAGGTGGTATTCATCAACTTTTTGACATTATATTATGTCTATTTATTTATTTTTTTAAGAAACCATTATAGCAATATACACACATGTATAACATATTATGCTTTACATATATAATATATAAAAATATAAAAATACCAGTAATTATTAAAATATATAACGTAGATCATCGGAAGTAGAATAGTATCTTACAGCTGTTTCAGCCAAGAGGTTATAGTACTCCACTTTACTTCCATCCCTTCAGTGAACTGAAGTATTTGGTAGATAAGATTAAGGTACTTGGGTGGGCCTCTGGGCTTCGTCAGAGAGTTTAGAATGTTCATAAGGTTAAGTTATAAATATAAATACATACATATATACACACTTTTACATATACATATACATAAATATACATAAATACATATCTATACATTTATATGTATATGCATACAAAGGAATCAATTATTCTCATAGCAAATTTGTTGAAAGATGGGTGACTGTTGGAAGAATGGCCAGTATAAACGGACCAATTCTGAGAATACACCTGTAGAAAAAAAAAAAGAAGGTAATGTAAAAGGAGAAAGGGCTCTATACCCCTTTCTTCTTTTTTCTGACCAGGCTCCCGT
>NC_068989.1:43559892-43560785 GCF_001194135.2 Octopus bimaculoides | reverse complement strand
ATTCTATTTATTTATTTATTTATTTATTTATTTATTTATTTATCTATTTATTTATCTATTTATTTGTTATATCTTTCTCCGTTTTCTTCCTCTGTTTAGACGAACTTTCCTACCTTTCGTACAAAACCTTTTGTAACCTTCGTCCTGTCCTTGTCCTTACATGTTTTTACTTGATATTAGCCCTTGTGACCAATAAAACGAATTAATTATTATTATTATTATTATTATTAGGTGTATTATATTATTCCTTTTAAAGTATAAACAGAGAAAAGAAAAATTATCAAAAGAGAAATATTAGTGGAATTTAAATGATCAATCTATCTTAAGATTATTGTAGTTATGTAAAAATCAGTTCTGATCTAGCATAGCCACTCATTTGCTGTGATCTTGGAAAAGTATGCTAAGCTTCCGCCAGCTGGTTCCTCAACGCACTTCTGTGTACTGAATGAACGATATCATTTAATTTATGGCATTCGACATTAATATCCAAAATGTTGGTTACCAGAGGAATGTATCATCGTTCATTAAAAATATGTTATCTTGTTGTTTTTAAATAATAAATCTTGTCCAAAGGCTTCATTAACAATAGATTTCGTAAGTGAATTGCTGTTGCAATACGTTATCAGCTTGTTTATCTATATAATGTAATGCGCAAATCGCTGTACGCCCGCATAGCTCAGTCGGTAGAGCATCAGACTTTTATAGGTCAACCTTATAAGTAATCTGAGGGTCGCGGGTTCGAGTCCCTCTGCGGGCGCATAATTCTTTTTTGTTCATAGACCTATCAGCGTACATACAGTTTTAATTTCTTGAAAATTAGTAGAGAGTTGAAATCCAAACATTTCTTTTTTTTTTAAAATATACATATTATCTGTTACTTGGAAAAAGGTAGC
>NC_068989.1:43554297-43559745 GCF_001194135.2 Octopus bimaculoides | reverse complement strand
TATGTCATACCTCTGTACGGCTGTCTGTCTGCTAATATTGTTGATGGACATGCAGCATATCACTGGCATTTCACATATAAAGTCCAGGGTTATGTGAAAAAGTGTGAAGGATCTATTCCATTCGACGGACAGATTTTTTAATTATTTATTTTTAACTAAACACTTTGAAACTTCGGATACTGGTATAATATGTCACATAGAACAGGGTTTTCTCTTAACGTTTTTGACAAAATTTTGTATTTTAGAAGTTATTTCGTGTTAAATTTGTATTTGGGTAATTTTAACCAATCAATGACGTGTATTCAGCTGAAGAAAATTACTACTGCCTTTTGCGAACAACAACTTCCGGGTCCATACCAATGAAAGAGCCTCTACCTGGTCACGCGACACGCTAAAAATAGCAGCCAAACCCCCTACCTCAATTACACGCCCATTGTACGTAATGTCCTAGATTATCTCTAAAAAGACGGTTTGCTGAAGGCTGGAATGTCTTTGAATGGATTGCTGTATCAGGATTGAATTGAGGCTAAATGACAACAAAATTATTACTGAGCCAGACCAACGACGGAGCCTGTATGTGGTTGCATGACCAGCTAGAAAAAGTAGCTAAACTTTTTATATGTACAGAATAGAAAAACCTCTGACACGTTCAACCAGTATACGAAGTTTCAAATTGTTTAGTTAAAAAAAATTAATTAAAAAAATCTGTAAGATCTGTAAAATCTGTAATTAAAAAATCTGTTAGAGGTTATCAACTTATCCCAGGCATGTCACAACTTACCCCTTCTATTCCAGTTTAACATGCCATGCCTAGAAATTACAAAAGGAAGACTACAGTGGGTGGGGGGATACCTCTCCTGATGACATGGAAAGAGCCGCCAAAAAAGTTACGGATGAAAAGAAATCATTACGGGATATTGCCAAAGATTTCGAGGCAGGTTTCAGGCTCAATAGATATGAAGTTATCGGCATCTCTTACACTAACCTCTTAAGATGTTAACAGAATGTCAGCTGTACCAAAAAATGAACCTTCAGCTTCTTTATATTTTCAGGTGAATTTCATGAGGCTGCAGAGATACTGCAAGAAACTAAGGACAGAGGGGAAAATAGCCAGTGTTGGATATGCTTCTCGGCGTGCAGTTTTTACCAAGGAGCAAAAAGACTTGCTTGTGACCTACATCCTTAAAGCTGCTAAAATTTACCATTGTCGGACTCCTTCTGACATTCGAAGCTTTGCTTACGACTATGCGAAGGCCAATGAAATCAAGTGTCCAGATTCCTTGTCCGCCAATGAATGCACTGGTTTTGACTGGTTCTCAAAGTTTATGAATCGGAACTCTAACCACTCCATCCGAACCCCAGAATCCACAAATCTGAGTAGGACAACAAGCTTCAATCGAACTAACGCGAACAAGTTTTTCGGTAATCTGACAGAGCTGCTTGACTGCTACAAGTCTGAGGGCCATGACATCTACAACTGTGATGAGACAAGTGTCACAACAGTGCAACGACCAGATCGAATTGTGGCAGAAAAAGGAGTGAAACAAGTAGGAACGACGACTTCCGTTGAGAGAGGAACCCTGGTGACAATCTGCCTTCCAGTAAATGCCAGCGGTTATGCAACACCACCAATACTGGTGTTCCCTAGAGTCCACTTCCATGAATACTTCATTCTTAATGGGCCAACAGATTGCTGTGGATCAGCAAATCCAAGTGGATGGATGAATGAAGCAGATTTTCTAAAAATGTCCGGAACACTTCGTGAAGCACACTCGTTGCAGCAAAGAGCATCCTCTCCTGTTGCTACTTTACAACCACAACTCCCATATCTCGTTGGCTATCATTTATTTCTGCCGAGACAATGGTATTGTTCTGCTATCATTCCCCACACACAGCTCACGTAAGCTACAACCACTCGATCAGAGTGTCTATGGTCCTCTTAAGAAGTACGTGAATAGGGCCTCATGTAAAACGATGATCATTTACAACATCCCGGCTATCTTGTCAACATCCAGTCAACATCCAGATGGATTTCAAGTCAGTGGGATCTGGCCCTTTAACAGAGATGTCTTTGGTGATGAGGAATTCCTTTCAAGTTACGTTGCGGACCGTCCTGCTTCAAAACAAGCTGAGGTGCAGCCAGACGACCATCATGACGTGCAGTCTGGCATGCAGTCAGATAACCAGCTTAACTTGCAGCCAGACGACCAGTCAGACGTTCAACCAGGCGACCAGTTCAATGAACGGCAAGACAGTCCGACAGACCTACCCACACCAGCCCCAAGCTTTCCTGTTGGTGTTGTTACAAGCCCAGAGATGTTGCTCCCATTAAGGAAGGCTTCCCCCCGGAAGACAGGTCGAGGTCGTGGAAGTAGCAAGAGGTGCCAAACAGCCATTCTAACCCTAACCCCCATAAAACAGCACATAGTGGATGAAATAAACGAACGGAAATCCAAACCAAAGAAGGCAACTGGTACAGAAAAGGCAACAAAAGGGAAGTGAAAGTCAACTAAAATAGATAAAGGCAAGGGGAAGCAGCCTCACAGCAAGCAAGTCGACTGGAAATGCCTTGTCTGCTCAGATTGGTATTCCAAATCCCTTCCAGGTGAAGAATGGGTGCCATGCATGATCTGTAAAGATTGGGCACGCACCGACTATACCGATAGACGACATGATTTTTTGTGTGATCTGTGTCGTGAGAAGTTAATGGAGGTCGATTCCGACTAGATGGCACATGTAACAATGGGAAAATTGGTTAATGAGGACTCTCAGTATCACAGTTAGGATATGAGGTGGTTCAATGCACAGTTAATTAATTAGAATAATACTTCTTAGATGCAAGAAGTAGGAGACGTGTTTGTTAACATAATTGCGAGTTATCGACAGTTGTAACAAAGTACCCCAGTAAGTGTCACAACGTACCCCGCACTCGGGGAAAATTATTACAGCTGAGACCACCTCATTAATTAGAAACTGGCTAAATAATGTTATGTAATTTCTGTTTGTTTGTTTTTTGCTAGTGATAACAACAAATAGAGATGTTTTAATAATTCAGTCTTAAAAGAAACTCCAGCTGTGTTCATTTATGTGGATGCCAAGGCAAAATATGAAAAAGTGTAACAACTAGACCAAGTCTCCCCTACAAACAAGGTCGACGGAGCAGAAGTGCATGATGCAACCCGTGAAAAAATATTCATTTCCAAGAATGTTTTGAGGAAAAGATCGTGTGAAGTGGGCAATATTGGTTCATATAAAATCCAAGAATGAGATCATCCGTCCGCCCGCATAGCTCAGTCGGCAGAGCATCAGACTTTTAATCGCTAAGGTAGCAAGTGATCTGAGGGTCGTGGGTTCAAGTCCCCCTGCGGGCGAATGTTTTCATTTTTACTCAATTGAAATGTTTTGCATGTCTGAAGATTTATACTGGTTTAATGTCAACACGTGTCTTTCGTTAACTTCAAAACACCTTTTCCTTTTAAAACATGAAGTAACCCATTGCATAATGTGGAGAAATTGTATCAATATTTTCTGTCTTTGAATTGAATGTTAAATTATTGTCCTATATTGATGGTTTTTATTATTCCTTAAAATGTTTATTTATAACACTTTCCGTTCTGATTTCATATCCAGTCGTGGTCAACGTTGTCTTTCACTACACCAGCTTCAATAAAACAAAGTGCCAGTCAAAAACTGGGGGAGTACTCTCATCAAAATTATTTGCTTGTATCTGAATCAGAAACAATTATCGCAAGGAGCAAGCTAATAGAATCATTGGAAAGTCGGAAAGCATACGTTGCGCTATTTGTTCCGACACTAATTTCTGAGTTCAAATACCGCCGACGTCAACTTTGCCTTTCAGTTTTTGAGGCCGTAAAAATAAAGTAGGTGGAAGTCACTGGAGCCAATGGTCTTAATCAATCAGTAACCAAGTAAATAAATAAGTAACGTATACGTTGGTCATGTTCCTAAATCAGAAACCTGAGAACTTGGCGGTTTTTTACTTTAAGGCGGGTATCTCCTAGAAAAATGTTGGTGGATCGACAGCGATTTTGAATAGGTCATGTGATCGATGTTTGCATTGTAGGTACATGAAGGTCTGGCTATGTCAAAGAGAGTGAGCAACAGTGAGAGACAGAAAACGGGTGAGATGGGAGACAGACAGTCAGAGCCAGACAAACAGAACCAGACAGACAGGCAGACAGTCAGAAAAAAACAGACACACAGAGAAAGAGAGAGAGACGGAGAGACTGAGAGAGACAGACAGAGTTAGCCCACGTGCAGTCAGTTTACATCAGAGATTCTCAAACTTTTTGGGTCACTGCCTCTCTCATGGCCACATAACGCCCATAGCGCCCCACCCCTGTTTTTATGTATAAATAAATACTTTATATTATACTAATTTATATACAGTATGAAACATTTGATATTTAAAATATATACGTAGTGAACAATAAGATAATGATCTTAGAAATTCATAGTGTCCCCCGATCCTCTGACTTCCACTCAATGCCTCCTTTTTCTTACAAACCAGCACCCACATGGACGATCTCGACGCCCACCGGGGAGTAGTAGCGCCCACTTTCAGAACCTGTAGTTTACGTAACTGAAACCACTGCTAACTGTTTTATTCGAGGTCTAAATAAACGGGATCTAGTTTATCGTGCTTTGATGAGCTTAAAGTGTTAAAAATAGAGATATGTTTTCAAGGATGTGGATTACCATTATGTTTACAGGATTAGAAGAGGAGGAATTCCGGAATTTTGAATGAGTCTTCCTCGACTCGTGTCTGTTTCTTCAAATATCTGTTCAAATTGAATATCTTTCAATTGCATTTTTGCAGGAATACGTTTAGGAGAATGAAGGTTATGTTATGTTGAGAGTTGAAATGTATGAATCTGAAAGAAAAGTGGTAGATGCTAAAGTCGACGGCACAGAAGTGCATGAGCCGACCGGTGGATAAATATTCATTTTCCATAAAGTTATGAGGATAAGTTCGTGTGAAGTGAGCAATATTGGTTCATATAAAATCTAAGAACGCGCTCACTCGTCCGTTCGCATAGCTCAGTCGGTAGAGCATCAGACTTTTAATCGCTCAGTAAGAAAGTGATCTGAGGGTCGTGTGTTCAAGTCTCCCGTCCGAAAGAATGTTTTCATTTGTACTTTATTGAAATGTTTTGCATATCTGAAGATTTATACTGGTTTAATGTCTACACGTTTCTTGTGTTCACTTCAAAACACCTTTTCCTTTGAAAACATAATGTAACCCATTGCATAGTGTGGAAAAATTGTATCAATATTTTCTGTCTTTGAATTGGATGTTTAATTATTGTCCTATATTGATGGTTTTTATGGTTTTTATTACTTAAAATGTTTATTTACAACACTTTACGTTGTAATTGCTAAGTAAACAAATGATCTGAAGGTCGTTAGTTCAAGTCTCCCGAATGA
>NC_068989.1:43552155-43554287 GCF_001194135.2 Octopus bimaculoides | reverse complement strand
TGATAGTTGAAATGTATGAATCTGAAAGAAAAGTGGTAGATGCAAAAGTCGACGGCGCAGAAGTGCATGAGCCGACCGGTGGATGAAATATTCATTTTCAATAAAGTTATGAGGATAAGTTTGTGTGAAGTGAGCAATATTGGTTCATATAAAATCTAAGCGAGCAGTACTTTGTCCGTCCGCATAGCTCAGTCGGTAGAGCTTCAGACTTCTAATCGCTAAGTAAGCAAGTGGTGTGAGGATCGTGAGTTCAACTCCACCTTTGGAATGAATGTTTTCATTTTCATTTTTACTTTATTGAAATGTTTTGCATATCTGAAGATTTACACTGGTTTAATGCCTACACGTTTCTTGTGTTCACTTCTTGTCCGACACTTCAATTTCTGAGTCCAAATACCACCGAGGTCAACTTTGCCTTTCGGATTTTAAGACCGCAAACATAAAATAGCTGGAAGTCACTGGAGTTAATGGTCTTAATCAACCAGTAACCTAGTAAATAAATAAACAAAATATACGTTGGTCATATTCCTAATTCACAAACCGGAAAACTTTAGGGTTTTTTG
Organism: Octopus bimaculoides; assembly: GCF_001194135.2. NCBI lineage: Eukaryota > Metazoa > Mollusca > Cephalopoda > Octopoda > Octopodidae > Octopus > Octopus bimaculoides. The sequence continues at coordinate 43,553,724 of NC_068989.1, read as the reverse complement.
TTTTCATGCGTATTTCTGCTAGGAATATTTTGGTGGGTCGACAGCGATGTTGAATAGGTCATATATCGATGTTTGTATTGTAGGTACATGAAAGCCTCGCTGTGTCAGACCGAGCGAGCAATAGTGAGAGAGGTAAAACTGGTGAGGTGGGACACAGACAGACAGAGTCAGACAGACAGAACCAGACAGACAGACAGACAGACAGACAGAAACAGAGAGAGACAGACTGAGAAAGAGAGAGAGAGGAAAAGAGAGAGAGAGGAAAACAGAGAGAGAGAGACAGAGACAGAGACAGACAGAGTTAGCCCACGTGCAGTCAGTTTACATCACAGGTACTCAAACTTTTTGGGTCACTGCCCCTCTCATTGACACATAACGCCCTCAGCGCCCCACCCCTATTTTTATGTATAAATAAATACTTTATATTATACTAATTTATATATACTATGAAACATTTGATATTTTAAATATTATATACTTAGTGTTCAATACGATAATAATCTTAGAAATTCATAGGGTCCCACATTCTACTGCCTTCCACTCAATGCCTCCTTTTTCTTACACAGCAGCACCCACATCCCACATGGACCCTCTCGACGCCCACCGGGGAGTAGTAGCGCCCACTTTCAGAACCTGTAGTTTACGTAACTGAAACCACTGCTAACTGTTTTATTCGAGGTCTAAATAAACGGGATCTAGTTTATCGTGCTTTGATGAAGTTAGAGTGTTAAAAATAGAGATATGTTTTCAAGGATGTGGATTGCCATTATGTTTACAGCACGCGAAGAGGAGGAATTCCGGAATTATGAATGACTCTTCCTCCACTCTTGTCTGTTTCCTCAAATATCTCTTCAAATTGAATATCTTTCAATTGCATTTCAGCAGGAATACGTTTAGGAGAATGAAGGTTATGTTATGTTGATAGTTGAAATGTATGAATCTGAAAGAAAAGTGGTAGATGCTAAAGTCGACGGCGCAGAAGTGCATGAGCCGACCGGTGGATAAATATTCATTTTCAATAAAGTTGTAAGGACAAGTTCATGTGAAGTGGACAATATTGGTTCATATAAAATCTAAGAGAGTCTTTACTCGTCCGTTCGCATAGCTCAGTCGGTAGAGCATCAGACTTTTAATCGCTAAGTAATCAATTGATCTGAAGGACGTGAGTTCAAATCACCCCTCCGAATGAATGTTTTCTTTTTTACTTTATTGAAATGTTTTGCATATCTGAAGATTTACACTGGTTTAATGTCTACACGTTTCTTGTGTTCCCTTCAAAACACCTTTTCCTTTGAAAACATGAAGTAACCCATTGCATAGTGTGGAAAAATTGTATCAATATTTTCTGTCTTTGAATTGGATGTTAAATTATTGTCCTATATTGATGGTTTTTATGGTTTTTATTACTTAAAATGTTTATTTACAACACTTTACGTTCTGATTTCATATCCAGTCGTGGTCAACTTTGTCTTTCACTACCCCAGATTCAATAAAACAAAGAACCTGTCAAGAACTGGAGGAATGCTCTCATCAAAATTATTTGCTTTTATCTGAATCAGAAACAATTAT
>NC_068989.1:43548018-43552055 GCF_001194135.2 Octopus bimaculoides | reverse complement strand
ACACCAGCAACATTACTCTCTCTGTCTCTTTACACACTAACAAAAGCAATTCACATACACACCACACATTCTGTCTCGCGCGCACACACACACACGAGCACGCACATCAATTCTTTCGCTTCACGCAAACTTCACTCATACAATCGCGCTCTCTCTGTCTCTTTCGCTATCACGCCGACTTCAAAAGATCCCCTTTCCAGCCAACCCCATATTAATAAAATAAAATTTTTTTACGGAAACCGACGATCATCTTCAAAAGTGTAAATAAACACACGTGGCTTGTAAGTGACAGTTGTGTGCTCCCATATCGAAAGATCGCCCAATGTTTTAATGATTAGACAGAGGTTCAATAGAATAGCTCTCCGAAACAGACTGCGTACAAATTCGTTCTTCACAACTGCTGAAGCTATTTTCTGACGCGGGGTGGGTCAGGAAATTTTCATACAGCTGGAGGCTCTAATCGAAACAAGGGTGAGAAACGCTGTTATAGATTATGCCTGACTGAAAACGATCACAGCCACATCATCCAAATAGACCGGGTGAAACCGGGCTTAGCTGCTAGTTTAAATATATGAGCATGTCTAGATATGCAACTATATGCATGAGCATACATAAAACATACATACATACACACACACACACATATACATACATACATACATTCAAACAAAAATACCCTGATGTTGAAATTTCAATGAAGGAACCTTGGATCTAGGTTAGAAACCAGTTCTTTCTCTATTGGCAAGAAATCTTGAAATTGAATAATGACATAAATACATGCATTAAAGGAATCGTACAAAAAAAAAATGAAACGATTTTCATTTTAATGTGAAAGAAAATGGTGTTGTGAGTGAGGAACTTGTTGCCAACTGGTGGAGAGAATGTGTGTGTGTGTGTGAGTGTGAAACTTCCAAGAAACACGAGAAAGAAAAAAACAATAAAGATAGATACAAAACGATTACATACACGATTCACAAAATAGAATGCATAAACATGAGCGCTTCATAAAAACATGAAAAAAATGGATTTACGTATGTGTATTTATGTATGCAGTATGTGTGAGTGTGAGTGTGTGTATGTATGTATGTGAGCATGTATGCGAGTGTGTTTGTTTAGTTTTTTTTGTGCAGATAAATGACAATGTCAGCATCAACACATGAAAAAGTTTAAGGGAATAATTTTTTTACCGTAAATTACCAAACACAGACAACGAAGCTGGAAAAGTGGTGAATGACGCCATAGATTATTACCGAAAGATTACCACAAAAAATTAATATTATTCACTAATATTCATCAGTACATATGTGTGTGTGTGTGTAAGATCAGGTTACTTGAGAGCGCAACAAGTAATATTTAACTACTACAATTTGTTGCATGGTCGGTTTGTCGGTGACTGAACTGACAAATCTACCGATGATGCTTTGGTGAAGAGGACAGCCTGCAGGATGAACAATAATTGTTAAAACCTCCGTCTCCAAAGTTCCGAAGTTGGCCGCAGTAGGCCACCACTGAAAACTGCTGTATGTATTAACATACCATTATACTAAGCTAGAAGTGGAGGCGCGTGGCTTAGTGGTTAGGGTGTCAGCTTCATGATCGTAAGATTGTGGTTTCGATTCCTGGACCGGGCGACGCGTTGTGTTCTTGAGCAAAACACTTCATTTTACGTTGCTCCAGTTCACTCAGCTGGCAAAAATGAGTAACGCAGCGATGGACTGGCGTCCCGTCCAGCTGGGGAACACATACGCCACAGAAACCGGGAAACCGGGCCCATGAGCCTGGCTAGGCTTTAAAAGGGGCGCATTTATTTTTATAGATACTAAGCTAGAAAGCATAACGCAGGACAAACATCTGATGTAATGAATTATGACATCGACGCAACAAGTTTGAAGATATTGTATGGCATGTATGAATCTTCCACAACTTTGACAGTCTCTTACACTCACAGGGACACAGTGATCTGATCTTGCTGGAAAACGAGAGCGAGCCTGGTGAGCGCACAGTTTATTCGCATTTTCAAGGAAAAAAACCTTCGCTTGTCTGGCATCTTTGTCATATGAGTGACAGACTTCCAACTTTTAGAGAATCCCAGCTGCTCTCGATTTCAAGATGTTTTGTTTCTGTCTCTGTCGAGCTCTAACCACTAATCTGTACTCGATAATACATTCTTCACCGGAATAGACTTTGGTATTCCCCATATTGGTTGGTTTCTTGAAGTGTGTGTTGCAAATTGTTTAGTCAGTCGCATCACAACAAGACTATGAGACTAAAACTCTCTCCATTCCTGCACCATTGCCGTAGGTAGGTTGAAGTAGTGAATTAAGGGATTTATATCTTCTTATAATGAGACTATCTTTTTTGTATTTTCGATTTTGGCAGTCAATAGCTTAAGCACCCAAGTTATAAGCCTGAATACGTAAAAGGTAAATAGGAGAAGTAAGGTAAAAGATGGGGAGGAAATTTCGAACAATTAAAACGAACAGATTTACGGGGACGATAAATCTTGAGAAAGTGCACAAGCGTGTGTGCGTGTCTTTATGTATTTATTTATTGCAAAAATGAATTTCAAAGCAGTGATTAACATATAAAACCATATCATTACACCAAATATGAAATCAATACGAGCTGGAATAGAAGGATATTGAAAATTGGCAGCCAAACAGAAAAGATCCGATTGTTTTCATCCTCCATAAAATATATGTACAGTTTTCATGTTACATTAACATATACTGTGGAGGCGCAATGGCCCAGTGGTTGGGGCAGCGGACTCGCGGTTTCGATTCCCAGACCGAGCGTTGTGAGTGTTTATTGAGCGAAAACACCTAAAGCTCCACGAGGCTCCGGCAGGGGATGGTGACGAACCCGGCTGTACTCTTTCACCACCACTTTCTCTCACTCTTTCTTCCTGTTTCTGTTGTGCCTATAATTCAAAGGGTCAGCCTTGTCACACTGTGTCACGCTGAATACCCCCGAGAACTACGTTAAGGGTACACGTGTCTGTGGATTGCTCAGCCACTTACACGTTAATTTCATGAGCAGGCTGTTCCGTTGATCGAATCAATTGGAACCCTCGACGTCGTAAGCGACGGAGTGCCAATAACACAACATATACTAACGTAAAACTGTTTACACGAAAGTACGGGATGTCACTGTCTTTACATTCGGTTTCTACCGAAAATTTTTAAGGACAATTTACTAACTATTCCACGACGGTAATCAGCATGTTCACCATATGCTCTCAGTTTCTGTCTATCAAATCCACTTACAAGGCTTTGGTCGGCCCGTAGCTATAGTAAAAGACACTTATCCATGTACCACGCAGTGGATCGAATTCAGAGCCATGTGGTTGGGAAGCAAACTTTTTACCACGCAGTCACGCCTGCGCGTATTTTATCTTTTTTGTTAACAAAATCTTTTTATCTCTTTCAGTCATTAGATTACAGCCATGCTGGAACACCGCCTTACAGAACTTTTAATCGAATGAATCTACGGAGACGTAAACAAACTAACGCCGGTTGTCAAGCGGTGATGGAGGACAAAGACGTACGCACACACTCACACACATACACACGATGCGCTTCTTTCAGTTTCCGTCTAGGAAATCCATTCACAAATCTTTGGTCGGCCCATGGCTATAGTAAAAAGCACTCGTCCTAGGTATCACGCAGTGGCCCGAACCCAGAACCATATGGTTGAGAAGCAAGCTTCTTATCACACAGCCACGCCTTCGGGTATTTAGAAAATAGGATCGATTTCAAAACGGGGGCACCAGTTTTCATTTATGTTTTATGTAGTGTTTTTGGTACCGAAAGACTTTCAAACTTCGTATACTTATCTATTTTGTGTTATAGAACAGAAAAAAATTTTTGTATTCGTATTTATTTCATGTAAAAAATTGTCTTATTTCGATAATTTCTACTAATCACTGACGTCTATTCAGTTGAAAACAATTAGCGCTGTAACGGTGTATATCGTATTAATCCCCTAACCCTAACTAGACTGTTAACCCTAACCCTAAAACTAACCCTAACTCTAGA
>NC_068989.1:43544927-43545958 GCF_001194135.2 Octopus bimaculoides | reverse complement strand
GACTATACTCTCACATATATACAGGCATACTATAAGACCCAAGTAAAAACATTCCCAACAATTCAACTTCTCTGGTTGACATTAACACCCCCACCCCCAATAGGGGCCTTCATTCCCACATTTTAGAGCTCCATGAGCTCCATTTTGCAGAAGCAAAATCTTTTTTACAGGTTCCAGAAGACTGAAATTTTGGAATATGCGCATAAAGATCAATAGTATGGGATACATGTCTCATGATTAGAATATTTTTAGGGTGTGTAAAGAGGGAAAGAACCCTCATGTGCAATTTTGATGAAATTCGAATCATATGTATTCCAGTTCCTTACAGAAAATATAACAGAAAAGTCTCATTTTTCAATTGCATGTCACACGGGCAACGCCGGGTATCTCTGCTAGTTTATTATATAAATAATATATACGTATAAATTACGATTAAACCGGATGAAATATGTCACAGGGAATAACATTTTTATGACCGCACAGCAGTAACTCTATTCAGCTGAATAGACGTCAGTGATTGGTTGAAATTACAGAAATACGACAACTTTAACATGGAATAACTTGCGATGTACGTTTTTTTGTTAAGAAGACTAAGAGTAAAAGATGTTTTATATGACACATTCTACCAGTGTCCAAAGTTTCAATGTGTTTCGTTAAGAAAATACTGGTGCCCCCGTTTTGAAATAGATCCGGAAAATATTCTTAAACCTTTTAATAGCAACAAACTCTTGGTTTATTTAAATACTAAGTTAATAGCCATATTTTCTTGACATATTTGTGAATAGGCGCAGGAATGATGTGTGAGCTATTTCATCCCTTTTATGTTTGTCTGTCCTTGTTCGTCCCCTCTTTGTAATGCCTTTATGGCAAATATTTATGAAATAAAGTAGCTTACCAACCACATGGTTCTGGGTTCAGTCCCACTGCGTGGCACTTTGGGCAAGTGTCTTCTACTATAGCCTCGGGCCGACAAAGCCTTGTGAGTAGATTTGGGAGACGGAAACTGAAAGAAGCCCGTCGTATATGTGTAT
>NC_068989.1:43539945-43544705 GCF_001194135.2 Octopus bimaculoides | reverse complement strand
TATATATATGTATGTATGTGTGTGTGTGTGTCCCCGCAGCATCGCTTGACAACCGATGGTGGTGTGTTTACGTCCCCGTAACTTAACGGTTCGGCAAAAGAGAACCGATAGAATAAGTACTAGGCTTACAAAGTATAAGTCCTGGGATCGATTTGCTCTACTGAAGTGGTGCTCCAGCATGGCCACAGTCAAATGACTGAAACAAGTAAAAGAGTAAAAGGGATATACTGAGTAATCGTTATTTCGCGTTTATAATTTTTATTGTTATTTAAAATCACACAATTGTTTAAAAATATTCTTTACGGATGTATCGAGAATGAACAGTATGTTCCTGGTTGGAACCCACGAGGTTTCCTGTCCTTAAATTGTCTGGTGAATGGAACACAACCACATGACCTTGTAACTATGTTATGGTACCGACCAGCATCACAGAGAATGTGTAAGAACTGAAAGGTACATAAAACATTCAATGAGACTGAACCTGGAACCATGTGGGTAGGAAGCAAGCTTTTCATCACAAAGCCACGCTTGTTCCTAATAAATACAAACACACATACATATGGTATGTGTGTGTGTACAGGAATATATCTGTAGGGGTGACGTGTTGGCGGAGGTGCGGGAAAGTGAGGTGAAAACTTGAGAATTTCCTTTGCATTGAAATAAGTTCAAGGCTATTTTTGCCGACCCCCACCAAGTCAATTTCGTAAATTTATGGCCTACTTTAAATTCTTAGAACGCTCACTCCAACCCCCTCCTGTACCTAACTATCTCTTTAACAATAGCTCCATCCCAAAACCCTTTTCATCACAGCCACTCCTCAACCAAAATACACTATTGACCCATGTCCCCTATAAACATTATCTTCCCAGAATCTTACTCTCCACGAGTGAACCAATTCTTCCTCTTTCTACCTCGATTGAACTGAATGAAACATTAAGAATTACTTTATTTTCCTTCCCGTTTCATACTTTCAATAAGTCACACACGTAGCAAAATTTCGAAGTATGAGTTACATAATATGAATAATTATTATAGTAATATAAATTGAAGTCCTATATTTAGAAGATAATTTTTATGGGGAGGGCATTTGTCGATACAATCAATCGCAGCATATATTCCTATAAAATTACGTGTCCCCAAGGTGAAGGTTGACATACAGGAATTTGGAGAGAGAGAGAGAGAGAGAGACAGCTGGAGAAAAAAGAAAGAAGAGATGAATTTCTTAGTGATGAAGAGTAAAACAATGATAGAAAGAATGTGTTAGTGGTATGAAGGGCAGATAGTTTTGCAAGCGAAGTTCAGAAATACGCAAGAAATAGTTCAAGGAAAGAGAGAGCGATAGATTGAAATAAAGGAAAGAATGACAAAGATAGATAAAATAAAGTATGAGAGGTAAGGAGAGAGAGAGGAACAATAAGATTGAGAGAGAGAAAAGAGAATAAAGTATGTCTGAAATGTGGACACGTGTGATATTTTGAAATAAAGAGCAGGTAACTCTGTGGCGACGGTTATCAGAACTACGCAGAAACTACTTGAATGTCAGGAGTGAAAGTGGAAGACAAAATAGAAAGAGAGGAAGAAAGAGCTGTTTGGATAAACACATTTGAAATTTCTATGTGTGTGTGTGTGTGTGTGTTAATGAAACAAGAGCAGATAACTCTGCAGTAATCACTTCACCACAAGATAGTTAAATGCATCAACAGTTTTGCAGACGACATTTTGATGGACAGCTCATAGTTTTATTTGATTTATATATCGTTCTTTCAATAGTGTACAACATCATGTATAGATATGAAATATACGGAGAACCAAATGATAGCAAAACATAATATTCGAGCCTGTTTATCAATATAGTTATTTAACCATTTCCTTCAACACACATGTCATCTCATGTAAAAATGAAAGTAATGACAAGCGAGGAAGGCCCTATAAAAGACGTTTAACCTTAATGTTGCCTTTGATACTCAGTCAACCTGTATCTCTTTCCCTGTACACATAGACAAAAGTACCCACGTGTCTATACACACATATAGACATATGAACGTTACATACACACTCATTTCTAGTTCCATATCTGTTGATATGTAGTTTTATTACCTTTCACTCTTCATTGATTCTCCAGACGTCTGGTACCTTTTTTTTTTACTTCCTATATTTTATTTAACTTTAACACTCAACAGTTTTGTTCGTCTTATTCAGGATTAACAACCATACAACTAATTAATTTTTACTTTGCTTGTTAATATATTAAGAAACCCGAATTTCAATTTTTCCTCACATTTTTGTAACAGGAAAATATTTAGTATTATAAACCATTGTTATTAATCATTCGATATATACCTATATATAACAGAGAAAACAACTCGTATCGAAGTTGTCCTCCTGACATTAATAACACAATATAAAGTGTGGGATTATTTTGGTTGTATTCGTGTGAAACCATGTCGAAGACAGGGAACCAACAATACCGAGATTTTTCCAGCAATAATAATGCTCCAATTTATAACCCTCAAGTAAGTTCTACATTTTCCTTTCTGACATTTTGCGTCTTTTTACTAAAATGTCATTCTTATTTTATTTGTTTCTTTTTCCTTTTATTCTTCGTAATATTTATGTAACTAACGAATACAAACTTGTTAACCGTAAAAAAAAATTACATGGTCCAATATACCACCCCACTTTTTTTTTTTTTTTTTTTTTTGTTAAAGACGGTAAGGTTTGACTTAAAGAGAGATTTTGTTGTTATTTCTAGCGGAAACTTCTGGGACGAAAATAGTCTTTAAGAAAATAAATAAACCTATGTGGGTTACGCTGAAATTAGGTTGGAACTAAAACAGACCCCATCTCACTCAGCTGTTCAGACAGTGGTTGTCAATTTTTTGGGAGATAAAACTATTTATTATATCAGTTACATTCATCCTTGCCGTCGTAGACATTTTACATTATACACACACATTTATATATACGACATACCTTATAGATTCAATATCACGTAGTTTTTTTCATAGAGCTTGTATACATGTCCATAACCTAATACATACGTATATGGCACATATATGTAAGTATCCTTACGATGTGTGTAAATATATATATGTCTATGTGTATCCTTATATTTATCCGATAAATGCATGTAAAGACGGAAGTAATAGTTATGAATAATTTAATGACAGGAAAACAAAAGTTCGTTGTTACTTTTTATGTTTGTTCTAAACATTCACGAATGTATGTTATAAGAATACATGTAGAGACAAGTATAGATACATCACATTTTTGATGTTTGTACGCTCTCAACATATGAATACGTGTTCGGGTCCGCGCTGCTTTAGTAGTACCTATATATAATACAAATAATGAGTATATCGTTGCAAAAAAAAACGTGGACAAAATGATAAACAAAGTACAGAAAACACACAGGCCACATAGAGAACATTTCCTTCATCAGCTGCCGCCATTCTAAAACTAAGTTTCGAAGAGTTAGGGCAATATATATATATATATATATATATATATATATGGAAAACCGAAAAGTTTTCGAATCTGTATGTAAACAACGAATGCCGGTACAAAACGGTAGGGACACCAGCAACAACGTGCAGATATCCCCGAATGTTTCTAAAATTTCTAAAGTATGTTGTTTTTTGTATTTATAAAAAAAAAAAATACTATAAAATGGTGAACAACTTTAGTTAATTACTAGCACCCTCATAACTTTAGACTGTGAAGTGTGGAATCTCCCGAATGCCTACAAAAATTCTGAGGTATGTTGTTTTTTAAACAACAGTGAATTAACTTTGGAGCAGAGGTTGCTGTTTACGTAGAGATTCGATGATAAATTTTCACAATCAAATAATACCGATTCGATAAGCTAATCCTGTGTCTATCTTTCTATCTTCAAGTGGGAGTATAAAAAAAAGAAAACAAAAAACGCCGCTTGTTATTACTTAGTAGAGGCACATAAACAGACGGTTCAAACACCTGATGTCACTCTAATAACATTTCCCTGACTTGTTGACATTTTAAATTACTGAAGTATTTATTCGTTGAGTATTTCAATCTTTCCACACGTCTCACCATAAACTTTGTTACCGTCAGCATTTTAAGAACGAACTCGGGTCAGCAAAGCGAGAATCTATGCATTCGTCTTTTTTTTTCTAACTGTTTGTGTTAATTTGAGGGAAATTTGGCTGCTTCTTGTATTTAACAGAGCCTTTCTTGCGTGAAACAAGAGGATATTAGGAAATAAAGTGGTCTGCGTTGGCAATTAATGGTACATATTTTTCAATAACAATAGAAATGGAGTTCAATAGTTATAAACGTAAAAACTCCATATGTACAGATGGACTATATGTACTCTGAACCTTTCCCCCTCTTATTTATTAATTTTTTTTTACGGAATCCCACGTTTTAGGCTATGGAGATTCCGATTCTGAAAAAAAAAATTTTGAAAAATTTCAACCTCCCCCACCAAGCAGGCTATTTACATGCTAGAAATAACAGCCAAATCTCACAAAACTAGTGTTAGGGTTAGGTTTACCCTGTGGATCTATATAAAAACCGGGGTGGGGTGGGGGAGAATCGAAATTTTGAAAATTTTTTTTCAGAATCGGTTTCTCCATGATCTGAAACAGGATTCCGTAAAAAAAAAAAAAAAATTTAAAAGTGGGGGGTATACCCAGATTACATATACTCCATCTCCACCATTTGGATTGTCCGCGTTTAGCTGTTATTTCTAGTCTAGCATATCAAGTTTCGTGGTGGGC
>NC_068989.1:43538433-43539624 GCF_001194135.2 Octopus bimaculoides | reverse complement strand
GGGGGGGGGCAAAAAATTTTATAGGGGGAATCGCATGACCGTGATATGTAGAACACATTATCGAAAGCGAACATCGCCAAAATGAAAAAAATAAAAAAGTTACAGCGGTTTTCTCTCAGTATCTAATCCCAATGTGCACCAATGGTTAAATTAATAATAGCCCTCAATATTTGTATTCTTTATAATTTTTGTTATTGGACTGTGGCCATGCTGGAACGGGTTTAGTTTTTGTCGAACCAGTTATAGGGACGTAAACAAATCAACACCGGTTGTCGAGAGATTAGAGAGGTAACACAGACATACACATAACAAAACCGTTGTAGTACACTTTGACGATTGATATCTGGGCATCAGAAGCAACTGGAGACACGATAGTTTGACCAAAAGAACCGGCTATTGCAAACAAAAATAAATACCTATTAACATAATAGCAACGTTATATATAATTTACGACAAGCTTCCTCGCAGTTTTCGTCTATCAAATTTATTCACAAAGCATTAGTAAGTTTAAGGCGATAATAGAAGACACCTGTCCAAGGTGCCGCGCAATGAGACGGAACACCAAACCACGTCGTTGCAAAACGAGCTTAAACACGTGGGCAAGAATGGGTCAATTTGGCGGGCCGCATCGTGATAAAAAGAAAACGAGGAAATATCCCTTACTCGTTGCCTCTTATCAATTAACTTTTAGAAATCATTTCTGCATCTTTCATTAATTTATGTTTTAATGTTATTTCTAATTGAATTCTTTTAATTTAAACAAATGCATGCTTTTCCCTGGAAAAGTCACATTTCATTTAAATACTATAAAGTAATAAAAATATTTTACCAATATATTTTAAATCGATTAACTGAGTGTACATGACTTGTATAATTTAACATTACATATATGTGAAAAAAAAAGCAAACTTTTCAATATCATAATCAATGGAAGACGATGAAACAAATAATCTCACTCAATTATTGATAATATATGACATGCAGATTGAAAATGTCTTAACATCGTGGCATTCAGAAACCTGGTTTATCACCTCATCTTAACCCCTCATAACTTCTTAATACATGGGAATTCATACAATTAAAAAAGTTTTAAAAACATTTTTGGGCTAATGCAGTTTCTCACCTCTCCTTGAAAAATGCATTTAAAAAAGCTTTTTTTTTTTCGGATTCCTACGTTTTGTCGGATATTAC
>NC_068989.1:43537168-43538143 GCF_001194135.2 Octopus bimaculoides | reverse complement strand
AAAAACTTATAAAAAAGAATGCATTTTTCAAGGAGAGGTGCGAAACTGCTTCAGTCCTAAATTTTTATGTCTCTCTATAAATCCTAAAAATTCCCACTATTTTTCGATTTAAAAAAAAAATCAGTTTAAAATACGGACAGTCTGAATTTTTTGCTTAAATCTCAGAAATGCCCCCTTAAGTGGATCATCATTCCATTAAATGTGTTTACGGGGAGAAAAATATTGAAAAGATCAATACATGTAAATGAAAACATGGAGAGTATCAGGTGGTCGTGCGTTGTGCTAAAACTAACGGTTAAATGTTATGAGGGGTTATATGGGGTGCTCAAACTAGAATTTTGGTTGACGAATATGCCAACCGATGCCACGAAGAGAGACTCGACCAGTCTTGTATTCCCGCCATCGGTCAACACAAGTTATTTCTCTCCCTCGATTCTTTTCTTCTCTCCACGTGCTTTTAAAATGAAAGTTTTTTTTGTACTGCTTAAGAAGAGTGGACCCGACGCGCACACGCGCTAGTCAGGAGACGAACGCGCAAGTCCGTGGCAACCGCGGTAAAAAAAAATAAGCCTCCACATGTATAAATGTGTAAACTGTTAATGGGGGGAGGGGATCTGTTTGTCTGTCGGTCTAATGTATCTATCTGTCGGTCTAATGTATCTATCTGTCGGTCTAATGTATCTATCTGTCTGTCTAATGTATCTATCTGTCTGTCTAATGTATCTATCTGTCTGTCTAATGTATCTATCTGTCTGTCTAATGTATCTATCTGTCTGTCTAATGTATCTATCTATCTGTCTGTCTAATGTATCTATCTGTCTGTCTAATGTATCTATCTGTCTGTCTAATGTATCTATCTGTCTGTCTAATGTGTCTGTCTGTCTGTCTAATGTATCTGTCTGTCTGTCTAATCTATCTATCTATCTATTTGTCTGTCTGTCTAATCTATCTGTTCATCTGTCGGTCTAATGTATC
>NC_068989.1:43533311-43536612 GCF_001194135.2 Octopus bimaculoides | reverse complement strand
CTGTCTGTCTGTCTAATGTATCTGTCTGTCTGTCTGTCTAATGTATCTGTCTGTCTGTCTGTCTAATGTATCTGTCTGTCTGTCTGTCTAATGTATCTGTCTGTCTGTCTGTCTAATGTATCTGTCTGTCTGTCTGTCTAATGTATCTATCTATCTATTTGTCTGTCTAATCTATATGTCTGTCTGTCTGTGTCTAATCTATGTATCTGTTTATCTTTCTTTCTTTCTTAGATAGATAGAGAGAGATAGATAAATAGATAGATAGATAGGCAAACAAACAGTACAGGACAAAATAGTACTTTTAGTGTTTGTGAATGATCGTTCTTCTGAAAGTCTGCTTTCCCTTATCAGAAAGTGTATAAAACCAGGAGCAACTATCCATTTTAATTGTTGGAGTGGATACAATGGGATGTTGAACCACAGTAATCCCATTTCAAAGTGAATCAGAAAGAAAACTTTGTGGATCCAGTATTTAAAGTACATACCAACTCAGTTGAATGTTACTGAAAAAATGCAAAAAGCAGATTTAAGAGTATAATAGGAGTCTACAACACCCACTCCCATTTATAATTTACATGTGGAGTGTTCTTCATCGTGGGTGCCACTGACTTGTGCATGTGTGTGAGTCCATCTACTGACTAGTGCAGGTGCGAGTGTCGGGTCCACTCTCCTTAAGTAGTACCGTTTTTTTTTTTTTTAAACTCAGTGAAATCAAAAATGTTAATATGGCATAACTACATAACTGTCACTCCTCACCTGGTGAATTTTTTGAAAGATACACATTTTTAGGAAAGAAATGGGATGGCAGTGTGTGTGTGTGTGTGTGTGTGTATATATATATATATACATACATACACATACATACATACATACATACATACAGAGAGAGAGAGAGAGAGGAGATGCCATCAATAATTCTATATTTGCATAAATACAATTTATCATGTAAAAATTAAAAAAAACTCCATCCAATATTCTGGAGCCTTAGTACTGTTCAGTTCTAGTGATTTCTCCAGTCTAAAACTTTTTGTGATCGTATTGAGTCAAAATTTTACCATTATGTTCCCAACTTTTTACAAGAATCCACAGGTTTTTGTTATCCTGGCCATTTTTTTTTTTTTTCCTATATGTTGTTTCTCCTCACTTATGAACTTTTTTTTTTTGCCACCTTCCTGTCTAAAATATTAATATAACTTTTCTATTTGTTGTTCAATGAAAATGGAAATTTTTACCATTTTTAAAATTCTAATTTGGCTTCAAAGAAAAAGTTTGAAACAAAAATTTAGTTGGCTCATGATATAAAAAGCTTTTTCTTCTTGAATAGGCCCAAAAGAGAAAACTATTCCTGTTTCATAGCTTTCTTCAATGGGGTATGAATTTGATCAATATCAGTCTTACACTAATTCAAAAAATGTTAATTTTTCTCACTGCTTGTCTTCCATTGTTTATACTTAGTTTGCATTTTGCTTGGGGTTATTTGAATTAGTGCTCCATGTAGGTGCACTAAAGTAGCATAGATACTCTTCTAGGGTTACTTCGATTCCAAATGTGTTTTTTGTGATGGTAGACCCCTGCCCCCGAGGACTTAGTATACAAACCAAGAAGCCATGTGAATGCAGGAATTTGCATTTGTTAGTATTGATACTGTATGTGCGTATGCACACACACACACACACACACACACACACACACACACACACACACACACACACACACACACACTTTCATTTTTAGTGGATTCAGACAGTTACCTGTGGCTAACTAAGATAAACAATGCTTATCAGTTTTTAGTTTGTGCAACCAAACACACATGCTTACAGACAACTCATTCATGATTACCTAGAAGAATTAGTGGCTAGTATTCAGTTAAACTATTTTTCAAAACTGCTTGAATTAGTTGAAAAATAGTTTGATTTAAATTTGATTAAGCTTTTACATAAATAGGCTTTAATTGTTAGCTATGAAAGATAAACGGTAAAAGAAATTGTTTGTAAACACAATTATTGCAAACCTTATCAAAAATGCTTGCAGTTTACAGAGTCTATAAAAAAATAGTAAAAGAGATCAAAACAAGAAAAAGAAATGAGTAAATAAATCGCCAAAATAAAGTGGTATTCACACTTCTTAAATTACATATCACACCAGGAGACACAGGTCTTCTAAAGTTTTGAGAGAACCTAAATTGCTCATAACAGTTCTGCAGGTGATTTGCAAGGCTGGTTTACTGGAACAGCCTGATATCTTTCAGATCTTTGTTTGATACTGTAGTGAGACGGGGTGGGTATCCTAACAAAATTGAATTTCATTGTCAGCAATCAACCCCCGTTTCCTATACCAATGTCACAAAGTCTTCAAAGACGAAAAATATAATTTACCATATTACGGTTATTTCGGGGTCTTATTTCATTTCATGGATGCAGTAACCCCTACTTCTGCTGCAGCATCAAGGATATGTGATGGAGCAAATTAGTTACTCACAATATCATTACATACAAGGCATTTGCCTCAAGCCCATCTTCTGTGAACATTTCCACTGGCTCATTTATTGACAAAATCTTTACTCCAGCGTAGGTTCCTTTAATAATTAGATTTATCTTGTTCTGGTAAGCAAAGCAGTCAGTATTTAGTTAACATGACATTCTATGAAAGAAAGCCTCCAAAGCCAGGGAGTTTTCCATACTGATACCTTCTCCTTCCCTTCTCATTTGCATCCTTTCTGATTCTCATTCTAAGTAAGTCACTTATGTTTTACCCTAGGCAAAATGTCAACCCAGTCAATGGGAAACTGTAGAAAGTAATACCTTAGATATTATTTGATCTCAAAGGGAATTAAAAATGTTTTGAATTCAAGCCCCCCACCTCTTCATTTGTAAAGCTTCATCCACCTTTTTATTCATCAAGGTTTTAGGTTTTGTGGTTGGTAAACCTTTAAAGATTCTATATGGAAAGATATCAAGACAGTGAAATTATTACTTTATGTTTGGTATGATTCTATTAAAAGAACTACTATTCAGATATTAAAAGTTACTGCCAAACTACTAGTTTCTACCCCCTTTTAAACAAGTTTACCTCCTTTTTGTATATCACATGCTGCATGTGATATACAGAAATTTAACACTTGCTATTATGGATTTAGTAAGAAACATAGTGTTATAAACATGACTGAAAATTACATGATTGTCCAACTTGTTAGACAAGGCTAGAACTTTCAAAAGATCATTCTCACTGTTTACTTGAGAAACTTTTGACATTTGATATTTCTGACATATTGGTCGTTTTTTTTTTTTTTTTTTTTTTTTTT
>NC_068989.1:43532432-43533160 GCF_001194135.2 Octopus bimaculoides | reverse complement strand
AAAAAAAAAAAAAAAAAAAAAAAAAAAAAAAAAATACAGATTTCAGTATTTCTATTGCAGGTCCTAAAATGGAAATGAATTGTAAGAATATTTCTGATGCAGTCTTGTTTAAAAGCTGGTTTTTAGTTCACTTTAACTCTAATCTGCTGACTGTGGTTTTGAAGTTCTCTTTTGATAAATCTCTTGCTAGTATTTTCAGTTTTAAAATCTATGTGACACCATTTGTTTCTCAGTTGACTTTGTATCCTTCCTATGTGGAGGATACAAAGGACTTGATAGTTATCTAATGATAAAGCATACAATTATACAGATTCTTTCAAAGCTTTAGGAACTGTGATATTTAATTTTTTTTGCATGTATAAAATCTGTTTCATGATTTTTGTTTTCATTGATCATGTTTTTTTGTTTCCCTATCAAATTGGTAGCATAGACTTATCTGAAAGAGTCTACTTTTGACTAAATCTTCCTTGTTTCAAAAAAATATATATATATATATAAATGTGCTGTGCGTGAGAAGACCCGGCAAGCCAAGTAAGATCGTTGCCAGTGCCCCTGGACTGGTTCTTGTGCGGGTGGCACATGAGATGCACCATTTTGAGCGTGGCCGTTGCCAGTACCGCCTGACTGGCTCCTGTAGGATTTTCGAGCGAGATCGTTGCCAGTGCCCCTGGACTGGCTTGTGCGGGTGGCACATAAAAGACACCATTTCGAGCGTGGCCGTTTTCGTG
>NC_068989.1:43531410-43532422 GCF_001194135.2 Octopus bimaculoides | reverse complement strand
GTCAAATCGTCCAACCCATGCTAGCATGGAAAGCGGACGTTAAACGATGATGATGATGATGATGATGATATGTATATATATATATATATATATATATGTATATATATAGGCGCAGGAGTGGCTGTGTGGTAAGTAGCTTGCTTACCAACGACATGGTTCTGGGTTCAGTCCCACTGCGTGGTACCTTGGGCAAGTGTCTTCTACTATAGCCTTGGGCCGACCAAAGCCTTGTGAGTGGATTTGGTAGACGGAAACTGAAAAGAAGCCCGTCGTATATATGTATGTATATATATGTGTATGTATATGTTTGTGTGTCTGTGTTTGTACCCCCCAACATCACTTGATAACTGATGCTGATAGAATAAGTACTAGGCTTACAAAGAATAAGTCCTAGGGTCGATTTGCTCGACTAAAGGCGATGCTCCAGCATGGCCGCAATCAAATGACTGAAACAAGTAAAAGAGTAAAGAGTATATATATATATGATGATGATGATGATATCTATCTGATTATAATAGATGTTGGTATGCCCTAAAGAAAGCAATTAAAGTATAATTGGTTAGGTATAGTTAGGCTCTAGCAATAAATTGAAATTAGTTGGAGGGAAACCTAGTTAAGAAATTAGAAGAAGCACATAGAAATGGTATTGTGTCCAACATGCTAGCAGAGGTTGTCCCTTGACCAACACTTTAATACCAAACATGAAGGATGCGAAGTGGGAGGGGTGTGTCTGCATACACAGACGTCACTATCTTAATGTTGAGCCACAGGCATATCAACCTGGTCGGCATGACACTAAAAGGATCCAAAGCGGTAATGGGAGCAAAAATTAACTCTGAAAAGTCAGTGGGCTTGCGGTTTGGCACCTAGGGAGGCAGGCCCATGCCATCGAATAGCATCTCCATCATGGGACACTGGACTGACGGACGGGTTAAATTGCTTGGGTCTATCTCTCTCTCTCTCTCTCTCTCTCTCTCTTTCTCTCTCTCTCTCTCTCTCTCTCTCTCTCTCT
>NC_068989.1:43529337-43531285 GCF_001194135.2 Octopus bimaculoides | reverse complement strand
TCTCTCTATATATATATATATATATATATCTGTCTGTCTGTCTGTCTGTCTGTCTGTCTGTCTGTCTGTCTGTCTGTCTCTCTCTCAATCTATCTCCCTTTCTCTCTCTCTATCTATCTGTGTCTCTATCTGTCTCTCTATCTGTATCTCTCTCTCTCTTTCTATCTCTCTCTCTCTCTCTCCATGTATGCATTTGTGTGTCTGTGTTTGTCTCCTCACCATCGCTTGACAACTGATGTTGGTGTGTTTATGTTCTCAAAACTTAGCAGTTTGGGAAACGAGACTGATAGAATGAGTACTAGGCTTACAAAGAATTAGTCCTGGGGTCAATTTGTATGACTAAAGGCGGTGCTCCAGCATGGTTGCAGTCATAATGACAAAGAATATACATATATATATATATATATATATATATATAGTTTCAGTCATTGGACTGTAGAATTAAGTGAAAGAATAAAAGTGAAACAATATTCACTTTTGACATGTAATACTAAACCAGTCTAAAAGATTGGTCCAGGCCTGCATTAGGTAAGAAGTTGAAATTTTTTTTGTGCATGACACTCCATGGACCCTAAGTAATGCATGTGTAAAATTTGAATGAAATCGGTTGGGTAGTTTTTGAGTTTTAGGGATTCACACATACATACAGACAGACACACATTCTCAGTTTTGTATATATAGATGACAGGCTTCTTTCAGTTTCAGTCTATCACATTCACTTCCAAGGCTTTGGTTGGCCTGACGCTATAGAAATCACTTGCCCAAGGTGCCATGTAGTGGGTCTGAGCCTGGAACCATGTGATTGTGAAGCAACCTTATTGCCACACCAAACCACCTATTTTGTATCTGATAAAATGAACAGAACCAGAAAATTAGAATTACAAGTGTAAAACAATAGATGTTTAGATTTAGCCAACTTTATGACTTTTTAAGCTTAGAGTTATTGTTATCATCAAAAACTTCATTAGCTAAGAGATGTATGTGTTCCATATATTGTGACATATCCATGCTAGCACCAGCATGGAAAATGAAGTAAAAGAATGATCATTATATTAACGTCCACTTTTCCATGCTTGCGTGGGTCAGACAGAATTGGCTGAGGCAGATTTTGTGACTGGATCCCTTTCTTGTTGCCAACCTTCACCTGTTTTGAAGTGCAGCAATATTTCCCCCATGGATTAGGTATGTTTTCACAAAAGTGCTTTGTGTGTGTGTCTCAACATCACACTAGTTGTAAACAAACATCTCTCATATAAGTAGTTTATTATAGACTAGCAGTATAACCCGACGTTGTTCGGGTGTGACTTATTATGCCATCTACGATAAGTCTTGCTAGGTGAAAATCAACTAAAAAACAAAACATTACAACGAAAAAACCTTTATGATGTAAATATGTTCATAATTCAAAAGACAATGAAATTAATAGGGAAAGTCTGAAGGCTGTTTTGCGTAACATTATTAAGTGTACGTAAATTTCATTCGTCTAATTGGCTATAGAAATGCTTGGGCAAAACAACTTTTTGCGCTGCCCTGACTATATATAGAAGGGTAATCCCTTTTAGCAGGAGCTAGGACGGCAATTTGTGATGAAGCTCTTGCTGGCGATCTGTTGCTACACCGTTTTGCCAGAATTCTATCAGATTGAGCAGAAGATGTTCATGCACCATTTTGCATTATGTTCAAAGTAGCTTCTGGAATGTGGTGAATTGCTGCAGTCTGTTGCTGTCATTTTAAACCAGCTGCTTTCTTTCCCCAGCAAACTCTCTTCTTTGGAGGCATAATCTATGTATATATTAAACAGAACAACAAAAGTTATAATAGATGGCAGGGTCGGTACTTTTCACATTTCTGTAATTTTTCAGATTAACACCCGCAGGATTGTCCAACATTAACCCTAACCCTGACCCTAAATCCGTAACCCTAACCCTAACACCCTAGTGAAAATCCT
>NC_068989.1:43527276-43528678 GCF_001194135.2 Octopus bimaculoides | reverse complement strand
TAGTTCTGCAATTGAACTACTTGATACAAAATTATGTAAATGAGTAGGTTAGAAAAGATGCATGTTTGTAGATATAAATACATTACAAAGTTTATCTTTGATGACATGGTAAGGGTTGCTACTGTGTTAGTGTTCTTATTAAAAGTGGAGTTTTGGAGTAGCTGTCACTTGAAGTTGCATGGGAAGGAAAAGGGCAAAGATTGAGGAAGTTGTGGGGTGGAGGAGGGATGCAAAAAAATTCCCTTCATCATCTCATTGTATGAAATGTATGAATAGCAAAAAAAAAAAAAAAAAAAAAAAGAGAATAACTCTCAAAACTACCATTTTCCTGTTCTATGAGGTATGGGACTTAAAGTGACAGCTATACTGTGGAGATGTTTGTATTTTAGTACAAACATCTCTGCAGATATCCATCTGTATAATGCAAATTTTCAGGGAACTTCATAACTTCACCATTACCAGAACAGTCAAAATTTCATAATTTTGCAGAAATGCAGTTGTGTTTCTCAGGTGTTTTCTATTATTAGTTCTCTTTTCTGTTAAGTCATTTCACTTGAAGAGTAAATTGCTCACATTAATTAAGAATGTAATCAAAATATTCAAGGAATTCAACTTCAGTGATAACAGTGATATGTTGGATGGTTTTAGTATTAAGGTGGCACTATATTGTCGACTATTTTACTTTCGTCCATTAATAGTTTTTTTTTATATTGAGAAACCCACCTCATCAAGGAAAAAAAAAGTATATTTGTTGTTTAAAAAATTTAATGGCATAGTATTCTGTTAATGGCCAAATGGTGACTTATCAAGTAGTGTCTATAAACTCATTGCAAATTTGGTGTTACTGCAAGTGAAGGTGCAGAGGTTTAGTATAAGCTGTAGCAGGTGCAATTCTCCAACTGCCTGTATAGTTATATTCACTGTTGTTGCTACCTTTTAAGAACTGTAGCCAGTCATCAAAAGACCCACAGCTGGAGATGGTTATCATGGAACTTGGATAAACAGCCATGAGATGTAAATCAATCATGCAATCCTGTAGAATAGTCAAAGCAAAGGGGGAGACACACACACGCACGCACGCACACACACACACTTTTACTCTTTTACTTGTTTGTCATTTGACTGCGGCCATGCTGGAGCACTGCTTTTAGTCGAGCAAATCGACCCCAGGACTTATTCTTTGGAAGCCTAGTACTTATTCTATCAGCCTCTTTTGCCGAACCGCTAAGTTACGGGGACGTAAACACACCACCATTGGTTGTCAAGCGATTATGGGGGAACAAACACAGACACACAAACATACATACATATATATATACATATATATACGACGGGCTTCTTTCAGTTTCCGTGTACCAAATCCACTCACAAGGCTTTGATCGGCCCGAGGCTATAGTAGAAT
>NC_068989.1:43515624-43526886 GCF_001194135.2 Octopus bimaculoides | reverse complement strand
ATATAGGTTTCAGTTTCTATCTATCAAAATCTTCTCATGAGGCTTTGGTTGGCTGAGGGCTATAGTAAATGACAGTTGCCCAAGGTGTCATTCAGTTGGACTGAACTTGAGACTATTTGTTTGGCAAGCAAACTTTTCACACAGGTGTACCTGTATCTAAACGAGTCTTCTGTGAAAACCAGTTGCATTAATCGTTCCTCCAAACTGAGCAAATGGAACTCCTAGCTACACTGCTCTCTTAGTATTCACTAACCTCAAATTCTTCTGTAATTTCACAGGTGACTCCTTTCTATGTAACTTCTTCTTACAACATAGCTTACTTGGCTGTTTATTACAGTTTCAATTAATCTCAGTTTTATTGCATAGCCTTGAGTTAACTCTGATTAACCCTTTAGTGATCAGATTATTTTATCAAATGTAATTATGTAATCACATTGTTTTGAATTAACCATACATTATCACATAGGTTCAAGATTTTGATGAAATGATTGTTTATTTTTAGGATAACATTACAGGGTAGGTATGAGAGACTGACTCTGTCTGGTTTAAATATTAAACAGGTTGAGTATTTGGGCCAGACATAGCTAGATTAGATGCTAAAGGGTTAAGCAGACGTATGACCAAAGACATTGTAACTGTAACCACCCTGTATGTTAGACACTGTGTTTGTTCTCTTTTGAAACGAGTGGGGTGTGATTTTGAGATATGGCTGTTATTTTTAGCAGACTGAATGACCTCATTGGTTTCTAAATTTTGACCCCAAGCCGGTAATCTAAGAGGTTTTAAAGAAACAGAAATATCTATTATTAATGTCTTTTAACTCCTTGGCATTGTATTACTGAATCAAAATACATTATTAAACCTTGTCAGTGTAAGAAATAATTATTACTGTAAGTGTGTGTATGAAAGGAATTAAAATTACCTATTTCTATTAGCCTTGTCAAAAGTGTAAACTTAAATGAACACACACACACACACACACACACACACACACACACAGAGCTGACAAGTATTTTTTAACTTTATACATTTGTCTCCTTGTTCATAATCTTCCTGGTTTAACTTGTTCTTTATTATTAACATACACACACCTACACTTAATTACACAATTATTTACCTATATATATATATGTGTGTGTGTGTGTGTGTATCATCATTTAACATGTTTTCCATGCTCGCATGGGTTGGATGTGTACACACATACATATTATATATATATATATATATATATATATATAACGGTATGAAGAATTTTCATCAGTGACTCAGGGTCCTTGTCAAGTCTTGCCAAACTATTTGCCTTTTCATTTGTTTCAATGAACATACATACATACATACCCATATGCATAGCTCACATCTGAGGTTCATTTAATACATAACTGTACGCACACACATGCACAACAGCCAATGTTATACATAGATATTCTCTGCTCCACATACACATACCTCTTTACATTCCTTATATAACTACTAAACATGTATGGAATGTAGGCTTTAGTTATTTAAACTGGTTCTCTTAGTGTCTCTCATTAGCCTTATCCATGTTCTAGCAGTGAATGATATAAATATAATAGTTTTACAGAAGTTTTTTTTTTTTTTTTTTTTTTTTTCCAAGTGACAGTTATGAGTTCATCCTACATTTATATATGGTATAATTTTTAGTTGTATTTTCATTGTTCCAGCCATCATATTAATTTAAAAAACATTGCTTGGCCTGATTTTCTTTTTATAGAATGTAATGAAGGGGAAGTTGAAACTGTGAAGGTCCTTTTTTTTTTTTTTTTTGTTTTTTTGTTTTGCTTTTATCTAACTAAATGCAAAATACTTGTACATGTAGTAAAATTGCTTCTTCAACAAAGAATTGAATGAAAATGGGTAATGGAATTAGTTCTTGTAAAGTTATTCATTCTGTTTTGTGACTCGTATGTGATCTGGGATAGTGTTAGATGTGAGCAACAGGATGAACGTTTGATGTTTATTTATCATTGCTTAACTTGTATAGCATCATTAGGAGGATGGAGCATTGTGTGTATATGTGTGTGAGAATGCACATGCTGTCTTCTCACCTACTATTCCTGGGATGTTCACTGGGATAGAGTCATCAGGCACCTCTAGGTTCCTATTAGAAATATCCATCAGAAGAAAAGCAGAATACTCTAGAATATGGTATACATGTTCATTAAAGGCATCAAAGTAACGGGTCATTCAACAAAAGCTATCTTCAGCCTCAATAATGGTTCTGATGTGGTGAAAATGACTGCATACCAATATCAAGTAGCCTTTGCTCATGATGGCAAACCTCAAGGAGTTTTTGGCAACATGGGACCATCTGCTGGTCCCCCAACTACATTACATCCCTAGACATAGCAGCACAGAATTTGGATTAGGAGAGCTAGGAAGCTACATGATGTTGGGAGTCCTGTGGTATATGGTCCTTTTGGATTTTGTTGGACATGATCTTTGCTCTCTCTGTCCTGTTGGACTTGTATCTGTTGTCCTCCTGCATCACATTGCTCTATTCTGCAATGGCCCTTGTTAACCTTTTGGGGTTGTCATTGATAACTTAAATCTGCTGAATGAACTAGGTTGTCCCAATGAAGTCTGACTGCTTAGAATATTTCTTTGTTGTACCCACAGGTGTTGCATCCTTACCAGAAGCTTTCAACTTATTCTGACCTTGAAGATAAAAAAGGACTTGGCCATATTCAAGAAACTGTCAATCTTGGATTTGTTGTGATTGGCAGCTAGTGCTATGAGCAAGGCATATCTTATTTCCTTTGCCAAACTTGTATCTGCCATGTTGTTATATCTAGAAGAGAAATGGGGAAGTTAAAATTTGCTGTGCAATATATTTGGCTGCCCTCCATTTGTGTGCTAAAGATAGGTTCCTGAATATCTGGTGTATTTTGTGCGTGCGCACACACACACACACACACACACACACACACACACACACATATATATTTATATGTACATATGTTACACACATAGCTAAAAGTATTTTGTTATATATATATGTGTGTGTCTGTGGACAAACAAAAAGTGACCCTCAACACATTTGGTAGTAGTTATATTAGTTAAACAACAGTTTGATTTGGCTTCATGTAACTTAATGATTCATGGGCTTGTAAAACAAACCTAGCTCTTAAGGCTTTAGTAACCCAAGTTTGAAGAGCTAGGTTCATTTTACAAGTCCACAAAACTTTAAGCTGCATGGAGATGAGTCAGACTGCTATTAAATAATACATAGTGGACTTTTAAATAATACACAAGCCCATGTTGCATGGAGCTGAATCAGGCTGTTAGGAAAAGTCCACCATGTATCATTTAATGACAGATGAGGGTTCAGCAATTATTTGCTGAACAACCTGCACAGATGAACTGCGTATATTGATCAAATGTTTAGTGCTTAATTATCTCACTCTCTCCATCAATTCAGCATTGCTTGTACAGGTGCACATCAGATGTTGAACTGATTGCAGGGCAACATGAAATGAAGTGTTTTGCTTGCCAACACTATGCAACACCCAGTCTGGGGATTAAATCACAAGATCATAAGTGCAATACCCTAACCACTAGGCCATATGCTCTCACATGTGCACACGTGCACACAAGCACATGAATACATACATGCACACATTCACACATACACACAGGATGCATTTATTAATGTTTAGTTTTAAAATCTTATGTCATGCTTGTGTTTTCTTATGGCCTCAATATATATATATATATATACTAGCTAGTGTACCCGGTAATTCCTGGGGGTAAAGACTTTCTATTGAAAGAAACACCTTATAATGAAATTGCTTTCTTATATCAGAATAATAACTGCCAAAAAATGTGTATTTTCCATCACAAAAAAGTACAAAAAGCTGTCAGCTGAAAGAGGGAGAGATTTTTTGTATATAAATATATGAATGAAGTGTTTGAAGAAAGTGCAATAATAATGTTCACACTCACTGATGGTCGCTCTCAGTAACTTCATTTAGCTTACAGATTTCTTGTTTTTATAACTATCGAAAAGCAGCCAGAAGGATAGACATAATGTGGAGAACAAATGATTTCGTTGGAGGTCTGTTATCTCCATTCCAGGCCCTGGTGGCCTACAAGAGGTTAGAAGGTTCAAGTGGCGAAGACATTCTGCTTAGCGAAAAGCATCTGGGAAATGTATAACTGCTATCATTCACAGAAAAGCTATTGTTTTACTGTGAGAAAAGTGCTGTTGAAATGTTAAGTAAAATTTGGCAATCGAGAATAGAATCCATGCGATGACTGCAAGAAGCCACTACAAATACGTTGTGGAATAAAAAATTTATCTACTGTCATGGAAAAAGTGTAACTGTAAAAATGCAGAATCATCAGCTTAAAGCGCTCTCTAACCAAACTGATGGATACCTTTACATCCCCTAAGTTATGGGGATGTAAACACCTACACAGCTTGTTAGGTGGTGGTGGCAGACATATATATACAATGGGCTTCTTTCAGTTTCTGTCTACCAAATCCACTCACAAGGCTTTGGTTGGCCTGAGGCTATAGTAGAGGACTCTTGCTGAAGGTGTTACACAGTGGGACTGAACCTGGAACTGTGTAGTTATGAAGCAAACTTCTTACCACACAGCCATGCCTGCACCAATGTAATTGAAACATTTATGCAACTGTAACACCATTATATTAAAATAGCCATCTATGTATCATTTAACCCTATAGCATTTAAACTGGCCATATCCAGTCCAAATATTCTCCCTGTTTTATGTTCGAACTGGTCAGATCCAACTTCTCACACCTACCCCGCAATATCATTCTGAAAATAAGCAGTCACATTATTGAAGGTAGGAGATAGTGCATGATTTATTTAAAACATTGTAAATAAATAAGCATTATGCTTGACTAGGTGATGTAAATGCTAAAGGGTTAAAAATAATGTATCTACACAGGTAAGGGAGACATGATGTGGATTTTTGTCTGAAAGAAAACCTTTTCATGAACATACTGGAATTTTTGCTCCACAGTATCAGCTCCACATTAAACTACTCAAATATAGACTTACCATCTGTAGGATAAAGGAAAGTATACTTTAACCCTTTAGCATTCAGATTACTATGTTAAATCATCATCATCATCATCGTTTAACGTCCGCTTTCCATGATAGCATGGGTTGGACGATTTGACTGAGGACTGGTGGATTTGACTGAGGGCTGGTGAACCAGATGGCTACACCAGGCTCCAATCTGATTTGGCAGAGTTTCTACAGCTGGATGCCCTTCTTAACGCCAACACTGGTAACGATCTTGCTCGAATGTTTTTACACGTGCCACCGGCACAAACGATCTTGCTCGAATGTCTTTATTTACACTTGCCACCGGCAGAAGTGCCAAGAAGGCGTATTTATTTATTTGCATTGTTTTCAGTTATGTATTATCTTTTAGCTTTGAGATTTCAGTGATGTGATGGCATATTTTTAGATTGCCATTGTATAATAGGTGTGAGAGGCCAGTTCTGGCTGGATTGAACATAAAACAAGTAGAATGTTTTGGCTGGATATGGCCAGTTTAAATGCTAAAGGGTTAAATAAGATACTTCTGTTCAGTATTCCCTTGAAACATTGTCAATTATAAGTCTCCTTCCTCTGAGTTTCCATCCCCAAAGACCGTTTTGAACTGGTGCTTCCTTACTATTTCTATGGCCATCACTCCTACAAAAGTGTTTAGTTTTCACACACTCTACAAATGTGATATATTTGCAAGTTGGAAAGAGAGATTTCTAATAATTTTTTTAAAGGTAATTTTGCATCACAGGTCGGGTACTCCTGTTTTAACCCTTTTGTTATTATTTCTCTGTTAACATATGCTGACATTATTTAAAAATAATGACAAATTCAGTAGAATAACTTTCTCATTATTAAGCTGGAGTTTGGAACAAATTATCATAAAATTTTGACCAAATTAGACCACTTTTAAGTTGTTACAGAACCTGGAGCAGTTTCAGGTGGCTTGGAATCAAAAGGGTTAAACCTATGTAGTTCGGTGTATCAAATTTTATACTGCTTTGTACAATAAAGATACCATTTGCCTAGTAATTGCTATACTGTAATATATTTTAAGTTATCATTTACCACCTTAAATTTCTCTGATTATAATTATTATATATACAGCTATTTATAGTAAATCCAAGTGTTTTTTTTCCTGTTTTTATTCTAAAAGGGCTGTTGTTGGGGATTATTGTTCTATAAAGGCATCATTTTAATGTTATGGCAGCGTTTTATCAAAGAGTGGTGGGTGGATCCCTCCCCCAGACTGTATAGAAAATTGGGTTAGTATAATTTAAGAGAAAGAGGATAAAAACACCGAAAGTATGTTACCAGGATATCCTGACCTCACTAATGTCAGGAGGATGAGACAGACAGAGACGCACGCACACACTGTCTGTGTCTGTCGCTAAACTTCAGATTTATTGAGTGTTGGTAAAAGTATTCAACAGTTTCTGCCATATTTTTAAGGGTGATTCTATGTATGGCTACAACTCTGACTGGGATAAATAAAAGACTAAGTAGTTAGTTTACAGGTATTGTAGGTGTCAGCAGTTGAAATTTTAGTATAACTTTTCTATTGTAATGCCATCTTTTTATTTTTATCCTTTTCGAATGTCCACTTCATATTTGCCACTTCACATTTGAGCAGTTTAATTTGGAGCTGGGGCTGTTGAACAAAAATTCCAGTTTGGTAAGAAAATCTTTTGTAGTCAAATTTGAGAATTGATGTATTGCAGAAGTGATCATTCAATGGAAGAAGTACTGCAGTAGTAGCGAACCCTACTGCTGTTGGAATCATTTCATTTTGCCTTACCAAACTAACTGAATATTCTCAAGCTAGCTGATACAGAAGCTTCAGTTGCTAAAACTCTCTCAAACCTTTTATTATATAATGTAGTGTTGGCAACTTTGAATAAACTCTTGTGTTGTCATAGCTGGGACACATTTGGCTTGCTGGATCAGGGCGGATCTGGAGCTAAACAATTTTACTCTCTCCCCCTAGACTGAAGTTTCTTACATCTATTCAATTTGAGGAATTAAAAGTTTTCTAGTATGGTAAATTACTAGCTAACTTTGAAAGAATTATCATTAGTAAACAAAAAACGTCTTTTACAAATCTTGATTGTTATCCAGTAATCCTAGTTTCAGTTATTGTCACAAAAATATTGTAGCCCAGTTACAAATCTCCCCTCTTCTTAACAGGTACAACTGAAATTTTCCAAATTTTCCTCTAAAATTTTACTGTGCAAGAAAGTTTCTATCTTCTCCATTTTTTGAGACTCCTAGTCTAATTGAAATTAGATAAATTTTATTCCTGTATTTCTTAGTGTAACTGAAGGTTTTCACAAACCAGTTTAAATTTTACAAAATGTGTTCTAAAACCTGTGTAAACTTGAAAAACTAAAGAAAATTGTTTTACTGCCCCTCTTTTTTTTTTTTTTAATAGTTGCATGGGTTGTACACAACATCTTCTGTATAGTATCCCATCACTTTGTTGTCCCTTTGAGGTTCAGCTTCTTGAGATCAGCTTTCACCACTTCTGCTTTGGCCTTCCTCTTCCCTAGATTTCTTCTATTTGGGCTGTTCAGCACTTTACCCAGCTGCTGTCCTCCAACTGCATCATATGTCTGTTTTAGTCAAGTTTCTTTTCTTGCACACTAATGGTGATTTCTCTTAGAACCAATTTTGGTCTTGTTTCATTACTGCTCTGTTCATGCATACTAATATTAGTCACCCAGTGAAGTATGCTTTCCTCATTTCTTTTTAGCCATTGCGTGTCCTCTCCTTTCAGTGGCCATATTTTTTTTCTTTTTGCTCCTATTCACTTTATACACAAGCAACATACAATCTTAGAGTGAATCCTTTTGTTCCATAATTAATGGGGTTTATTTTTCACCTCTGCTTACTATGCTTTCAGACTACCATCTCCACTGCTGATTAAGTAATCTAGATAATAGAAGATATTGACTATTTCTATGAAACTCTCCAAGTATCTGGTTAAATAAGTCCTATTAATTCTGATTTTTGGAATTTCTGAATTGCTTTTAATATTTTCTACTCTTGAAATTTACAAAGTATACAAAACTAGCCAAACAAATTTCATGTTATCTTGTTGATAAACATCTATAAGCTGATAGACAGTTTACAAATTTTGCCATTTCATTTAGATTTTCAGGAATTATTAAAATGTTATCAGCAATTTTATTTTTTTACTTCAAATTCATTTTTAAAGCCAAAATGAATTTTGTATAATAAACTTCTCATAGTCTACTATACTTCTAAGGTGTTTTTCTGTCAATATTCATGAGGACTTCTCATAGTGGAAGTAGAAAGCCAAAAAGGAGATTTATGGACACATTCCTCTTATGCTATTATTGCTCAACATAGGATAGGTATTGCTGTCCACTGGACAACAGACCATATCAGATGTTTTATTGACCTCCATACCTCAATAGTGAATAATAACCACTTAACTACACACATTATTTGGCAGATGCACATGAAATTGAGGATCTACCAAAGCTAATGGTGGTGGTGGTGATGGGGGGGGGAGAGGTTAAGTGGAGGAAATTCTTATCTTAGCAATGTGAGATGCATCTTGGTTGTGGTTTCATGAAGGAAATTTGTTGTGGTAAATCCTTTTTAAGACAATTCCATTACACATTAGTAATACTTTGTTTGCAAATTTGTGAGGATTTTTTTTTTCATTCACAGAGTAAATACATAGTCAAATATTAATTGTACAGTAATTAAGGTTGCAAGCTGGCAGAATTGTTATTGTGCTGGACGAACTGCTTTGTGGTGTTTTGTTCATCTTTACATTCTCAGTTCAAATTCTGTCAAGGTCATCTTTACCATTCATCCTTTTGGGATTGATAAAATAAGTGCCAATTGAACACTGGGATCAACGTAACAATCAACTAGCTCTACCCACTAAAATTTAAGGCTTTGTACTTACAGTGGAAAAGATTATTTCTTGTAACTATCAAAAACTTCTATCAACATTTTGTTGTTTAAATTCCTTTCTTAATTCAATATATTTTTCTCGGAGGAATAAAAAGAATTGACAAAATACTTGACAAATTTGCTAACCATGAATTAGTTCATAGTCCACAATAGAAACTACCTTATAAATTTACCGATTCCATTTAGAGTAGAGATTAACATAAAAGCAAAACAATATCGAAGATTTTATTGTGTCTGGGAAGAGTCACTCTTTTAGTGCCTGGCCATGCTGGAGCACTGCCTTTTAGTTGAACAAATTGACCCTATGACTTATTCTTTGTAAGTCTAGTACTTATTCTATCCATCACTTTTGACAAACTGTTAAGTTAAGGGGACATAAACACACCAACATTGGTTGTCAAGCAATGGTAGGGGGACAAACACAGACACACAAATACATACATATATATACGATGGGCTTCTTTCAGTTTCTGTCTACCAGATCTATTCACAAGGCTTTGGTCGGCCTGAAGCTATAGTAGGAGACACTTTCCCAAGGTGCTGCACAGTGAGACTGAACCTGGAACCATGTGGTTGGGAAGCAAGCTTCTTACCACACAACCATTTGTTCATTTTGTTTGATATCCAATTTTTTTAAAGCAATTTATGGATCGATGCTGTAAGAAATAGTTTGCTGGACCGCCTGTGAATAAGAAGCAAATAACATCCATTAGATAAACATGGTCTGGGATAAGATGATCATAGTTTGAGTGAGTTTGATCATCTGTCTGTCTATTCTATTGATTCTGTCTAAATAATCACTACTTCATACTACCATTTTTTTCTAAAAATTAATTTTCTTTTTCACAGTTTGCTGGTATGGCTGTGTATTAAGAAGTTTGCTTCCCAACAACGTGGTTCCACGTTCAGTCCCACTGCTTGAGTCTGACCAAAGCCTTGTGAGTGGATTTGGTAGACAGAAACTGAAAGAAGCCCATCATATACAAACATACATAAGCTGTGTACAAAAGTTTGAAATTTTTTTTTTTTTAAATTAAAATTGTTATACCCACCATATTACTGTAAGTAGTAATAATATATTGCAAATTAGATATAACTTTGGGCATTTAATATAAAAAATTTTAATTTTCAGACCTATGTTCCATACTTTTGGCTATGATTTTGTGTGTGTGTTTGTTCTTCATCACAGCTTCGCAATTGGTGTTGGTGTGTTTACATCCTTGTAACTTAGCATTTTGACAAAGAGACCAATAAAGTGCCAAGCTTATAAAAGAGATAGTGGGGTCGATTCATTCAACTAAGTTTCTTTAAGGTGGTGCTCCAGCTTGGCCACAGCTTAATGACTGAAACAAGTAAAAAATAAAAGATACTATATTTTATAGTCACAATAAATAAAAAGGAAAATTTATAATCACTTAACCATCTGTTAACATGTTCATTTTTGAAAACTTTGTGTTTACATCTGTGTGCACTTGATTGTGTACACATATTTGTGTTCTTTCGCATATCTTTGTGATAATGCGAGCAAGTAGTAGTTGCATGTTGTCAGTTGTTGTAGCAGGTTTTGCATCGTCTGCAGCAAAACACATTGTGAGAATTCTTTGTGAAATACCTTGTCTGGCATTTAGATTGTTTCTCTCACCTATTCCATATATGTATTTGTGTGTGTAACACACACACACACACATGCACGCAAGCATGCATGCATGCACGCATGCGCGCACACACCAATATATATATATATATATATATAAATATATATATATTAAAATACAGAATGAGACAAGAACGCAAAATATCCAGACAGTTAGGTGATACAAGAAAGGGACAAAACATCCAGATAGACGATACAAAGAAAACAAGGACAGGTCATTCGGAGTTTTCTTTCTTCAGTCGAGATCCAGATTATCCTTGCAATTTCGGCTGGTTATTCTCGATATTGCTCCAATCCGGCCAGCCACAAGGAAAAACTAAGCTAAGAGCATTAGATTCCTTGGAAGAAAGCAGCAAATGTATACAAAAACAAGGACAGAAGAAAAACGAACAATGTTACACAAATACAATAAAAATAAAAAAAGTAATAACAGGACAGAGGAAAGAAAACTCTGAATGACCTGTCCTTGTTTTCTTTGTATCGTCTATCTGGATGTTTTGTTCCTTTCTTGTGTCACCTAACTGTCTGGATGTTTTGCGTTCTTGTCCCATTCTGTATTTTATATATATATATATATATATACTCTTTTACTCTCTTTTACTTGTTTCA
>NC_068989.1:43504760-43515102 GCF_001194135.2 Octopus bimaculoides | reverse complement strand
TATATATATATATATATATATATATATATATATATATATATATATATATCTGTGTGTGTGTGTATATCTTAGATCCTCCTGTGATAGTAGCACAGCAGGCAATGAGCCTTCCTCCTGACTCCTTGATCCAACTCCATCATGTCATCCTGGAATGTATTGCATTGCATCTCCCTTGGTCTTTACCTCAGTCTC
This sequence comes from Octopus bimaculoides, assembly GCF_001194135.2. NCBI lineage: Eukaryota > Metazoa > Mollusca > Cephalopoda > Octopoda > Octopodidae > Octopus > Octopus bimaculoides. The sequence goes on along the minus strand of NC_068989.1, from coordinate 43,514,910 downwards.
TTTCTTCCTTCTGGTGTCTACTCCATCATGATAGTAGCTGGTTTCTCCTGTGATAGAGGAGACAACACACTAGTGGGCTTGGAGGTTGGAGAATGTCTGACTTTATGCCAATCAGTCAGGGGACCCTTTTCTGGAAGCAGTACAGGTTGTCTTGTGTTTGTAGCACCATCCCAAATGTGAGAGTAGTACTCTATTGTTAGCTTCACCTGAGCTTTGTAGAATATCAATAATTGTTGAGGGCTGGCATTAAAGAGAAGAGCCTGTCGTTGGAATGCAGTCCTAGCTGTTTTAAGGATGTGCTTTTGCCTAGAGAGAACCTTGGGTGCCTTGATGATCACGAAACTCAACTATTGGGTCACTTTTGAGCACTTCTGGCTCTACTTTATGGAAAGATATTGGACAGTGTAATCTTTGATATGCAAAAATGATAGGATGGTCATGATGGTAACACCTATTTGTCATAGATCTACTTGATCAGGTCTGGCCGGGGGCTAAACAACAATTAGTATTTAATTCAGTTTCTATAGTTTTCTAATTTGGCATAATATTTAATTGGCTCAATATATATAATCACTTGGATTTATATGGCTAAATCTCATCAAGTAGCCAAGTTAATGAAGTTGATATTAATACAGATATCTCTAGTTAGCAGACATCACTTGTTGAAAGCTTATCTTTATAATCTAGATTACTTTTACCCTGAGGTATAAGCTTTTATTTGTAGAAGAGAAACTCTAGAGAGTGTACTTGTACTCTTAGATACATTAGTGATAATTGTTTTATCTTTTACTTGTTTGTCATTAGACTGACCATGCTGGGGAACCACCTTGAAGAATTTTTTGTTGAACGAATTGACCCTAGTACTTAATATTTTTTTCTTAAATCCTGGTACTTATACTATTGGTCCTCTTTGCCAAACTGCTAAGTTATGGGAACATAAACGCACCAACACCGGTTGTCAAGCAGTGGTGGGGGACAAACGCTAACATAAAGAGACACACACACCCATACATATATGATAGGCTTCTTTCAGTTTCTGTCTGCTAAATCTACTCAAGGCTTTGTTTGGCCTGAGGCTATAGTAGAAAACACTTGTCCAAGGTTCCATGCAGTGGGACTGAACTGGAACCATATGATTAGGAAGCAAACTTCTTACCTTACAGCCATGCTTGCACCTATTTTATTTGCATTTATTGCAGTCGTCATTATCATTTTACATCCATTTTCCATCCTGGCATGGGTTGTTTGGGACATACAGTTCTAGTAATTTACTAGGAGCTATCGATTCCTTATTGTTACTTGAATATCATAACGACAGACCTGTGAACACGAAAGAAGTATTTATTGTAATGTTGGTTTCAAATATTGGAACAAGGCCAGCAATTTCAAGCAAGGGGTTAAGTTGTTTACACTGACCCCAGTGTTCAACTGGTACTATTTTACTGACCCTGAAAGGATGAAAGGTAAAGTTGACCTTGGCGGAATTTGAACTGAGAATGTAAAGACAGATGAAATGCTGTTAAGCATTTTGGCTGGCGTGTTATCCAGCTTGCTACCTTTGACACTAAAAGTTAATGAAGATAAATATTTATTCTCTACAGGCATGGCTGTGTCATAAGAAGTTTGCTTCCAAACCGCATGGTTCCAGGTTCAATCCCACTGCATGGCACATTGGGCAAGTGCCTTCTATTATAACCCTGGGTTGACCAAATCCTTGAGTGAATTTGGTAGTTGTAAACTGAAGGAAATCTATTATGCGTGAGTGTGTCTTTGTGTTTGTCCTCTACTACTACTTTACAACTACATCCCTGTAATTTGCAGTTTGGCAAAAGAAACTGGTCAAATAAGCACCAGACTCAAAATGACTAAAACTTTTATACACAGGTCCCCAGTATGGCTGCAGTCAAATGACTGAAACAAACAATATTATTTGGATATTTTGGGCAATTGTATATTTTGTTTGTTTGAATGTATTTGTATTAGATTTAATTGGGTTTTCATGTAACTCATAGTTTATCCTGTTATATGAGATATTGATGAGTGCTGCTCTTAATATTCAGATATATTGTTGAAAAAGAAATATGCTGAAATGAAAAAAAAAAATTGCAGTTAAAAACACTGACTTCCTAAGCTGCAGCAGTTTCTGAGATGTCCCATGTGGATACTCTAGTAATCCTGTGATATGATTTAACCCTGCCATATGGTACTTGGGTGCTAAAAACAGATTCCACTCTGTTGTAAACATTCAGATCAGCTCTTCAATTTGAGAATGAACTCACTATCTGGGTATGATGATTCCTATTATAACAACATTGAATGCAAATTATTTTTCCCTTTAGGAATAGTATAGGAGGATTCGTCATTATTTTTCATAATGTATTAATTTAATAGGTCTAATCCCATGGCTCAGAGGTTAGTGTTGTGCTCACAATCATGAGGTAGTTTGATTCCCGGACTGGATTTTGTATTGTGTTCTTGAGCAAAACACTTTATTTCACGTTGCTCCAGTTCACTCAGCTGTAGAAATGAGTTGTGACATCATTGGTGCCGAGCTGTATCGGCCTTCACCTTTCCCTTGGATAACATCAGTAGTGTGGAGAGGGGAGACTTGTATGCATAGGCAACTGGTCTTTCATAAACAACTTTGCCTGGACTTGTGCCTTGGAGGGTAACTTTCTAGGTGCAATCCCATGGCCATTCCTGACTGATGGGAGTCTTTACCTTTTTAACCTTTTCTTAATGTATTCAGAACTCATCATCTAGCTAAATCATTTTCCTTATCTTTTATTTATGAGTAGTTTCTGCCTTGCCATCCTTTTCAGAGACCCCGTAAAAAGCCATAGATCCTGCTTTGTTGCCATGAAAATAATCAACAAATGAGACAAGGAAAAAAAAAAAAAAATTCACAGGCACCTTATGTTTTTTGGTGGTTGCATAGATATCATGGTATTGGTGCACAGTAGCAGAGAACTTGCCTGAAAAGGTTTAAGTCTGATACTGAGAAGATTTCTAGGATTTAATTACTCTTTGTAATGTAATACACTAGTACTATTCACAGAATATTCTAATGTACAATGGAAATTGTGTGTGTGTGCATGCCAATGACATAATGTGTTGGTTAGAAGTAGTGAGAGATTTAATAACCAGTCAACTTAAGTGTGTTTATGTAATTAAAAATGAGTAATTATTACAGATTTATCATTAGAGTTGTTAAATACGTGTACACTTTGGAATAAAGAAATGATTCTCAATGAATCTATTTGGTCTCCCCATCACTTCTCTGTTGATTAATCTTTATTTTCAGACTAGGATTAATTAATTAGCTAAGTATTTTTTAACCCGTTGCCTGTCCTGCAATTTACTGAACATTCTCAATTTTTTTTTTTCTTCTTTTCAACCATCAGAGTAACTTGGGACTTATGAAAAGAAAGTTTCATATTATTCAGAATGCACGAAACAAGTGCTAACTAAAAGTCTAAAAATACGCATGGACATTTTGGACAAACTTCTGAAAATGCTTTGGACAAAGTGTTAAAGCACTTCATATGATTGTTATTTGGTTTGTTTCCTTTTACGAAAGAACAATAATGTGATGGAAATAGAACACTTGAATGAAATAATTTAACAGAATCTAGTTGTTTCACCTTGGGCTGGCCCTGATTCAGTAGACCTCTGATTGACCCTTTACTATTCACATTATTCTGTTAAAAGTAATGCTTATTTACTCTCGTTGTTTTGAATTAATCTTGCATCATCTTTTGATGAGGTAACTGTTAATGTTTTAGAATGATATTGTAGGGTTGGTGTGGGAAACCAGATCTAGCCAGTTTGAACATAAAACAGAATATTTTGGCAGGATGTGGCCAGTTGAAATGCTAAAGGGTTAAAGACATTGCAATTGTCTTCAATGCTTTTTTTCTCACTTATTTATCATGTTAATTCTCCATCCCTGAATACTTTAGGTGCATGTGTGGCTGTGTGGTTAAAGAGTTTACTTCTCAACCACTTAAATTCAGGTTTAGTCCCACTGCATGACTACTTGGGTGTCTTCTGTAGCCCAAAAGACACGTGAGTAGATTTAGTAGATGGAAACTGAAGGTAATCTTCCCTCTCTCTCTCTCCCCTTTTAAAGTGAACTTTAAAACAACAATGGTGATTTATATATATGTCATCATCATCATCATCTAACATCCACTTTCCAAGCTGGCATGGGTTGGCTGGTTTGACAGAGGACTGGCAAGCCAAGAGGCTGTACCAGGCTCCAATCTGATCTGGCAAGGTTTCTACAGCTGGATGCCCTTCCTAATGTCAACTACTCTGAGAGTGTAGTGGGTGCTTTTTATGTGCCTCTGGCACTGGAGCCATTCAGGTGGCACTGGCATTGACATACTCAAATGGTGCTTTTTACATGCCACTGGTACGTGTGCCAGTCACGTGGCACTGGCATCGGCCACAACTACGTTTTCACTTGACTCAACAGGTCTTCTCAAGCACAGCATATTATCTGATGATTGAAGGGTACTTTTAAATGGGCTGGTTATGCGGCACTGGCATTGGCCATGGTTACGATCTCACTTGATTTATATATATATATACATATACATATATATATATATATATAATGGCCTAGGGGATTTTTGTTCTACATGTGTGTGTGTGTGTATATAAATACATGTGTGTAGGACAAATCTCCCCTAAGACAGGTGCAGGAGTAATAAGAAGTTTGTTTCCAAACCATATGGTCCCTGGTTCAGACCCACTGCGTGGCACCTCAGGCAAGTGTCTTATACTATAGCCTCGGGCTGACCAAAGCCTTGTGAGTGTATTTGGTTGATGGAAACTGAAAGAAGCCCATCGTATATATATATATATATATATATATATATATATGTATGTATATATATATGTGTGTGTGTATGTGTATGTTTGTGTCTATCCACCCCCCCATCGCTTGACAACTGATGTTGGTGTGTTTATGTCCCTGTAACTTAGCAGTTTGGCAAAAGTGTCTGATAGAATAAGTACTAGGCTTGCAAAGAATAAGTCCTGGTGTTCCAGGGTTTTGTTCACCTTATATTGAAAGAAACACACCAACCTGTCTACCAATCTATCGAGCCACAATGAATTTCTGCAGTTTCCATCAGCTATATTCTACTCATAAGATATGGTTGAAGATATTCATTGAAGGTTCAATGCAGTGACATTGAATTCAAAACAATGTGGCTGCGAAGCAAACTTTTTAATGATACTGCCATGTGTGGGAAGATTGCCTGCTACTTCTAGAAGTTTGAGCTATGACATAGAAGCACCTTGAAATGGCTTAAATGGCATTTGACTAATTTTGTCTGTTCTCTTTCTGTTCTGTTAAAATCCTAACAGTTATCATGGCCTTTCACCTCTTCATGATCAGTTGGCAACAGTATTGTAGGGAGATTAATTCAAAATCTTATCCATTCTCACTCTATGTAGACTAGGGATACAACTTTTTTGCAACTTCATAGTCCTGTATCATATTCTTATTTCTTTATTGCCCACAAGGGGCTAAACATAGAGAGGACAAACAAGGAAGACAAAGGGATTAAGTCGATCACATCGACCCCAATGCGTAACTGGTACTTAATTTATCGACCCCGAAAGGATGAAAGGCAAAGTCGACCTCGGCAGAATTTGAACTCAGAATGTAACGGCAGACGAAATACCGCTAAGCATTTCGCCCGGCCGGGCAATGTTTCTGCCAGCTCGCCGCCTTTATCATATTCTGATAAGCTTTTGCTCGGCGGCAATGAAAATCAAGACACTTTTCAATCCTTCTGCAATGGTTTCAGCCTTACCATCATACAGCTTCAGAGCAGCCAGCTTGATTTCACTTGTTCCATTCTTTATGGCAACCACTTGATATTCATTTCTGTCAATATGTTTACCATTGCAATGCAGGCTCCATTTCTGATTGCGTAGCGTATTGATCAAGTGATTCTTCATTTCACCAGTTTCCTTGAAGAGTGCCTTGTAAATGCTTCGCTGACTATGAGCTGGAATATCAGTGCCTTCCTCTGACAACTGTTTGCAGATTTTCTCAGTTTTGTTGGTAGATGTGTTTGTTCCACACCAATTGCAGATTTGTTGTGCCTTCTTGTAGAGGAATAGGTGCCATTACTATCACTATCATTTTGATCAACTTTGTCATCTTCAGCATAATTGTATTTGTCAATCTCTTCAGAGTCACCGTCAGTATCCAAGGCTGTTGGGTTTGATAAAGAATGGGTGGCTTCAGCATAAGAACATCTTCTCTTGGAAGGATAGATAGTGTGTTTGCTTGCAGCTTTGCCTGTTGAATAGCCCACTTTGCCCTTGCTTTGGAGTTGGATGCAGTACAGTTTTTTGTCATCAGCATTGAGCCATTCACCATGGACTTTGGTGATACCGAACAGTTCTTCTAATGATTCAAATTCTCCTTTCTTGGCACATTTGTCATACAAACGAAGCACACTTTCGAGCTTGGACCGTATTGCTTTCTTGGAAATGATTGGAAAATTAAGTTTATCTCTCCACAGTAGTGTCCTCTCTCTTGATAATTCTGCCACTCTCCTTTCTGCCTTTAATTGATTTTCCAAGAAACTGGTACCGACCAACAATCTACTTTTTGAGTGATATTCGGCTTCTTGCTGGCTAGATGAATGGGACTGGAACTGCAACAAATTTCTCCATTTCTCCTTGTTCTTGTGAACAACTTTGAAGCTTTTCTTGAATGACATGCTGCTAGAAGTCATGCAGAACTAATACTGAAACAGAAACAAGAAGGGTGAAAGTGGAAGAACTTGATTATTTGCTTTATGACTAAGGATGATAACTCAGCAATACAGTCTAATCACCACTGAAGTCTTATAAATGCTAAGAATTTATTGAAAGCCAAGAGTGCTATGCAACCATACCCTTATTCAAACAAGTTTTGCATAAGAATGCAAATGTGGATTCATGAGTGAACCTTTTAAAGATAGCTCAAAAGTGAATTCACTTTAGTTACTTGTGCATTAAAACTCATCTAAATATGATACAGGAAATTGTTTTTGAGGAAAATTAAAAAGTTGTATCCCTAATGTTGACTTTAGATAGCTGAGAGGTGTTGACAGAAATGGTAATTAGCCAGACTAAATATCTAAAGTACTCTGAAGAGAGATGGTATATGACAGGGGCATGAAACTAGTTTGGTCTTGCATGAAACTAGTTTTACTTGCATCAAACTAGTTTGGTCTCATTGAAGCATAAACCAGATTTCATTGCTGAAGAAGTACATTTAGTACTAAAAATCCTATTCATAATGTTGACCAAAGTAAATAGTAAAGGGGCCTAGAATATGAGGTGTATGAAGTGTTGGGAAAACTCATCTCTTGGTATTTATACAAATTCTATTATGATTCTTTAGAATGAGAACAGAGGAAGAAAAGGGAAATTTCTGTTTCACCCAGTTTAGTATGTATAGACACAGGGAAGGGAAAATAAGTCACATCTTTCAGTATACAAATTAAGATTTATTTTTAATTGGTTGAAGCGACTAGGTTCACTGATTTTACTAGTCAGAATTAGTGTTAATCATGACTAATTGGGCACCAATGTGAATGTATGCTCATACTTATTTTACGGAATACTATAAAATATATTATTATTTTACAGAATATTATAAAATTTTGAAATTTTGTAAAATTGAACCCTCAGGATAAGACTAAACTTTGCCACATGAGTGATACTCCTGTTATATAAAGTCAACATCAGCAGATTGTCACTTAGTAAATCGGATGAAGTTAAGTGCCAAGTAATAATACACTGTGACTGATTCAGCTGAATGTGATACCTGTCCTCTTCTATTAAGCTGGTCATAAAGGAAATGTTAAGATTGGTATCATCATCATAATCATTTTAACGTCTACTTTTCCATGCTTGCATTGGTCAGTCAAGAGTATTGTTGGAATTTAGCATGCCAGGCGAAATGCTTAGTGGTATTTTGTCTGTCTTTACATTCTGAGTTCAAATTCCACCGAGGTCGACTTTGCCTTTCATCCTTTTGGGGTCATAAATTAAGTACCAGTTGCATACTGGGTCGATCTAATCGACTGCCCCCCCCCTCTTCCCAGAAATTTCGGGCCTTGTGCCTAGAGTAAAAAAAGAAAAGAGTATTGTTGGAACACAATTTTCTAGAGCTGGTTACACTTCTTGTTTCCAAATCCCACTTTAAATAGTGAAGTGATAATCTCCCTGTCTGTCAAGCAGTAAACACCCTTGGCATATTTATGCAGAGAACTGGAAACAAATAATGTATGAATGAATCTGTTGTTATAAAGATTGTACAACATGTCAAGATCTGTTAAGTATCTTGGGGACATCCTTTTGCAGTGGGCTGCAAACAAACACTCTCAGCAAAGCTATTGTTTACAACCAGTGAACATGCATGCGTGTGAAGTACTGAGGAAGTACAGACTCACACACATGTATACAACAGATTTCTTTAGGTTTTTCTTTACCAAATCCACTCGCAAGGCCTTGACCAGCTTGGGGCGATAGTAGAAAACACTGAGACAAAGCTATTCAGTTGAGAAGTGAACTTCTTAACCACACAAATGTTCTCACCAGTTCATAGTTGCTTGTCATTTCTTTGTTATAAAAGCTAGTAGTAAGTAATGCATTGTTGTTGATGTAACAAAAACTATATAATCTCTTGCTATAAAATTTGGCCTTGTGCTGTTTAGTCAAACAAAATGTCATGTGTGTCACTAGCCATAACATTCTAGTGGCAGTTTGTATCATTTAATTTTTGTTCTCTCTGAAACTTTTTTTCTACTCTCATTGCTAATACTTAATATATTAGCTCATCTAATGTTGGATTTCTAACATGGCTACAAGGCCATGTTTCTGGAGAGGATTGTATCAACTACTTGTACTTGATTGGTATCTTTTACTTGTTTCAGTCATTAGACTGCGGCCATGCTGGGGCACCGCCTTGAGGAATTTTATTCCAACTAATCGACCCCAATACTCATTTGCTTGTTAAACCTGGTACTTATTATTCTATCAGTCTTTTACAGGAATACTAAGTTATGGGGACATAAACACACCAAGACTGGTTGTCAGTTGGCAGTGGGGGACAAACGCAGACACACACACACACACACATACATATACACACAAACGACAGGGTTCTTTCAGTTTCTTATTTCTTCATTACCCACAAGGGGCTAAACATAGAGGGGACATACAAGGACAGACAAAGGGATTAAGTTGATTACATCGACCCCAGTGCGTAACTGGTACTTAATTTATCAACTCCGAAAGGATGAAAGGCAAAGTCGACCTCGGCGGAATTTGAACTCAGAATGTAACGGTAGACGAAATACCGCTAAGCATTTTGCCCGGCGTGCTAACGTTTCTGCCAGCTCGCCGCCTTTCAGTTTCTGTCTACCAAATCTACTCACAAAGCTTTGGTCAACATGAGGCTTTAATAGAAGTCACTTGCTCAAGATGTCACACTGTGGGACTGAACCTGGAATCATGTAGTTGGGAAGCAAACTTCTTACCACACAGCCATGCCTGCACCTATATATTGTATTTTGAGAAAAATAAAGTATCAGATATATACTATGGTTGCTACTAATACTTCTAATTAATAGTATTAAAACATGACTTCCAGTATGATTTCCTAGAGGACTGCTCTTGCATGAATTCTTGGAAGTAAATATACAAGATTTTAATATAACTGCTCTGTATGTCTGAGATGAATTTACTTGGATATCCCTTATTTTATTGTTATTCTTATTTTCATTGTACCTGTGATCTGTGTTTTCTGTTACACAAAGGGTGGTAATAACTCAATGGAAAGGAATCAGTCTGTCTCTGTCTCTCTGTCTCTATCTCGGTCTCTCTCTCTGTCTCTCTGTCTCTGTCTCTCTGTCTGTCTGTCTCTGTCTCTCTCTCTCTTTCTGTCCGTCTTTCTCTCTCTGTCTCTGTTTCTCTATCTCTCTCTCTCTGTCTCTCTCTCTCTGTCTCTCTGTCTTTGTCTCTCTCTGTCTTTGTCTCTCTGTCTCTGTCTCTCTCTGTCCCTGTTTCTCTGTCCCTGTTTCTCTGTCTCTCTCTGTCTCTCTCTCTGTCTTTGTCTCTCTGTCCT
>NC_068989.1:43502022-43504750 GCF_001194135.2 Octopus bimaculoides | reverse complement strand
TGTCTCTGTCTCTCTCTGTCCCTGTTTCTCTGTCCCTGTTTCTCTGTCTCTCTCTGTCTCTCTCTCTGTCTTTGTCTCTCTGTCCTTGTCTCTCTGTCCCTGTCTCTCTGTTTCTATCTGTCTCTCTCTGTCTTTGTCTCTCTGTCTTTGTCTCTCTGTCTTTGTCTCTCTGTCTCTGTCTCTCTGTCTTTGTCTCTCTCTCTCTCTCTCTCTCTCTCTGTCTCTGTCTCTCTCTGTCCTTGTCTCTCTGTTTCTGTCTCTCTGTTTCTATCTGTCTGTCTCTCTCTGTCTCTCTCTGTGTCTCTCTCTCTGTGTCTCTCTCTCTGTGTCTCTCTCACTCTTTCTGTCTCTATCTCTCTCACTCTTTCTGTCTCTATCTCTCTCACTCTTTCTGTCTCTATCTCTCTCACTCTATCTCTATTGCTATACATATCTCTCTATCTCAGAGAACGAGAGAAGTGGGAAGAAGGGGAGGTAAAGAAACGGAAATAGTGGAATCAGTGAAAAAAAAAAAGCGAAAAGGTTAACATGAGAAAAATGTGGCACGTTCTATATTATTCTGCATTTGTGTATTCAAATTGAAAGCACAATTGAATGAAGATTTATAAATTTATGCATTAATAGACATATCACTAGATAGTAAAGTTAGAGCGAAATAACCTCAGTTAGGATATAGCAGTGGCTGTTGCGCTTTTATCTTTGTATTCCAGACCAAAGGCTGTGGTCATGCTGGAGCATTGCCATTATTGATTTTTGTTATTAGGTTTAATTTAAATGCTTATAGGTATTAGATGGTGAGCTGGCAGAATTGTTAGCATGCTGGGCAAAATGTTTAGTGGCCTCTGTCTTTTACGTTTATTTTTGTCTTTCATCCTTTCAGGGGTTAGTAAAATAAGTACCTAATTGACTCCTTCCTGGGTTAAGTTGATTACATTGCTAGGTTTGTTCCAAAATTTGAAAACTATTATTATTATTATGATTATTATCATCATCTTTTGTATGTTGTATGTTGATAACTTCATCATCATTATGTCTGCTTTACTAGATTATACTAGTATTGTTGTACTAGATGCATTTTTATTTATTTTTTGTCTTTGGCACAAGCAGTAGGGAGGCTTAGCATTAACTTGGGGTGAGCAGGGTGGTGGGTTCTGTCTGAGTATCAATCAACACTAGAGACCTTGCATGAACACAGGCAACTTGAGAGGTGTAAAGATGGCAGAGAGGAATAGGAGAGAGAACAATGAGAGCAGAAATGGAGATCTGGGAGTTGAGGATTGGAATAAGAACAAATAAGAATGAATATATACAGGAGTGGTGAACTGGCAGTCTGTAGAGTGTCAGACAGAATATAAGAATACGCCATAGTATTTGTTCTGACTTTGTTCTCTGACTTCAAATCATGCTGAGATCAACTTGACCTTCCAACCTTTCAGGATTGATTTTAACAAAAACAAAAAGAAAAAAATGTACCTTTCAAAGGTGGTAGATTGGTAAAATTAAGAGCATTGGGTCAGATGCCTTGTATTTGCCCCTGCTCTTTGCAGTAGGAGTTCAGTCCCACCATGTCCCAAAGGGTTAATGCTAAACTTAACCCTTTAGCATTTAAACTGACCATATCCGTCCAAAATATTCTGTTTTATGTTCATACTGGTGAGATCTGGCCTCTCACAGCAACCCTACAACATTCTAAAACCTAAGTTTTCTCCATCAAAATCTTAAAGCTACATGAAAATGCATGATTATTTCAAAACCATGTGAATAAATAAGTGTTACTTTTGACAAAAGAATGTGAATGCTAATGGTTTAGTTAACCCATTGCCTGGCTTAACACTATCACCTGGTACCTCAGGTGCTTTTAGCAGTGTCTACTCTTTTGCATGCATTCAGGCCATGTCTCTGGTTTCCTCACTTCATTCTTGGTGGTCCCTTAAAGGGTCATGATGGGCATTGCCTTTCCTCCTATAAGATGACAAAAAAAAGATGTTTACTGAAACACTATATATATATATATATATATATACACACACTCATCTCAGAAGAAGTACTGACAACTATTGGCAGAGGCCCAACATAAATGCTTGAGGCAGCAGTGGGTGAATAGTATTTAACTAATTATGTCAGACGTGATTTCAATTTCTCTTCAGCTTTAGTTTTACCTTTCATTCACATAGTATTTATAAAAATATGAACCTGGTTGGTTACATTCTGTTCTCACTTAAATGGTTCAGTACTTAACATCTTTGTGATGCTTACTACTGAGTTGAAGGTAAATGTGTGAACAGTCAGTAGTACCTGGTGGTATTTGCTAGGGGAAAATATTTAATCTACATTGCCAATGAATATAATAGGGAAAAAACAAAAGGTAAGAATTGTCAGAAAATACTTTCTGGTTTTCTTCTGTATACTCGCTCTCTATACTTGTGTGGGTTCATATAGAAAAGCCTAAATATGGTTGCTTAACTTGCTAGAAATAGCAGCTAATTTTTCTTCAAATCTCCCTTTACCACCTTGAAAAGGAAATGGTACATTGGATAAGGTAATCCCAGATACACCATGCCAAGGAGCATCTTTTAATAGTCTACTGGATAAGGCAATCTGGAGGCTGAGTGTTGTGAGAAATCAAGATAAATTTTGGCTCTTTGTTAGGATTATATTTTTGTTTCTTTTCTCCTTTTCTTTCTTTTTCATTTCTCTTTTTTCTTTTCTTTTCTCCTTTTCTTTCTTT
>NC_068989.1:43500891-43501922 GCF_001194135.2 Octopus bimaculoides | reverse complement strand
TCTCTCTCTCTCTCTCTCTCTCTCTCTCTCTCTCTCTCTCTTACCTATCTTTATTGCCTTCCATTGCCCACACACTCCCTCTGTCTCTTCAGCTCATACATATTCCATCACTCATTATTAATATCTATCATGGAGGCGCAATGGCCAAGTGGTTAGGGTAGCGGACTCGCGGTCATAGGATCGTGGTTTCGATTCCCAGACCGGGCGTTGTGAGTGTTTATTGAGCGAAAACACCTAAAGCTCCACGACGCTCCGGCATGGTATGGTAGCGAACCCTGCTGTACTCTTCCACCACAACCTTCTCTCACTCTTTCTTCCTGTTTCTGTTGTACCTGTATTTCAAAGGAGCCAGCCTTGTCACACTGTGTCACGCTGAATATCCCCGAGAACTACGTTAAGGGTACACGTGTCTGTGGATTGATCAGCCACTTGCACGTTAATTTCACAAGCAGGCTGTTCCGTTGATCGGATCAACTGGAACCCTCGATGTCGTAAGCGACGGAGTGCCAACAACATTAATATCTATCACTTCCTCTCTCATCACTTCCATTCATGTTTCTTTTTACTCAATCTCTTTACCAACAACCAGCACGAAGCTGTCTATCACTGTCTCTTCCATCACTCCCACTTCCTCCTCACTCATATATTCCTGCCTTATTCTCTGTTGTGTTTTCTGAAATAAATTGATAACATAAAGTAAGAAAGTTCTTTTGTCTAGTGCTGATACCAAGATACTATACACTTGGTACACTCTAAGTGATTGGCTTGAGGGAGGGCATTCAGCCAGAGAAACTATGCCAAAATAGGTGGCGAGCTGGCAGAAACGTTAGCATGCCGGGCGAAATGCTTAGCGGCATTTCATCTGTCTTTATGTTCTGAGTTCAAATTCCGCCGAGGTCGGCTTTGCCTTTCATCCTTTCGGGGGTCGATAAATTAAGTACCAGTTACAGACTGGAGTTGATGTAATCAACTTAATTTATTTGTCTGTTCTTGTTTGTCCCCTCTGTGTGTAGCCCCTTGTTAGCAGTAAA
>NC_068989.1:43500112-43500688 GCF_001194135.2 Octopus bimaculoides | reverse complement strand
TTATTATTATTATTATTATTATTATTATTATTATTATTCAGGTCACTGCCTGAAATTGAACTTGGAATCTTTGGGTTGGTAACCCACGCTCTTAACCACTACACCATATGCCCACGGGCACACACACAGAGAGAGAGAGAGAGAGAGAGAGAGAAACACACACACACACACACACATACATAGAAACACACACACACATACACACACACACACACACACAAAGACATATACACAGAGAAACACACACACACACACACATAGAAACACACAAACATGAACACATAAGCACATGAATATGCAAAATACATACTTAATGTACAGAAATGCATACACATACATGCATACAGACTTACATACATATGCATGTGTATACACATGCGCACAAACAAAAAGAACACAGCTCTGGTAACTGACAGTCAACGACTATTGATAAAGTTGCAAGACGCAATGAAAATTTTAGGCAAAAAAAATGAGTGGAAATCAAACAGGTGAGTGTTAAACAAGGGCACTAAAAAAGAATGACTCACCCCAGACACAATAAAATATGCTTCAACACACAAATTCACATAAAGAATC
>NC_068989.1:43496652-43500085 GCF_001194135.2 Octopus bimaculoides | reverse complement strand
TATATATATATATATATATATATATATATAATATAGCTTGTTTCAAAAACAGTCTCTGCTACATATCCATTATTTTGCTGAGTCAGCCATTGGCTCCTATGGTAAATTCTATATACTGACAGGCTGGATTTGACTTAACTGTCAGTGATGGAGTAATACTGCTGATGAGCTTTAATCTCAAGTGAAATTGGCTTGCCAACATAGTCCCCTAGCTTAACTGTGGGACAGTTAACTCACCTGTCAGTATGTAGACTTGTGCCGTGCTTGTAGCTATAAGGGTCTTGGACTCTTATTTCTTGCACTGTTGGTGCTACCATGCACCCACAGTCACAATGTGTGACAATTAAATTTTTCCTTTCTGGTTTTATATTGTGTCTAGCCACCTTTGTTATTTCCCTCACCACACAAGCAGAGGGGTGTATGCACTACACACACACACACACACACATGCACGTGCACTCTACTTTTTTTTTCACCCGGCTGAAATAACAGTTCATTCACATAGATACTAACAGACATAACCTGGGAAATAACTATCGTTTGTTTTGATGGAAGTTAGTGAAGAGGTGGAGGAAGTTTATCAGTTTACTGGTCAGAAAGTCATCATTATTGGTTTCCAGCCTTCATAACTGGAGAGGGGAATGATGACAGAAATATCTTGGGTAAACACATACAGATGAATAGAGATAATAACAAATGCACACATGGTGCCCCTATCACCACTACCACCATACTTTATTCTGTAAGTTTTCCCTTTTTTGGAGAAGAGAGCAAATATCTTTCTCCTAATAATTTAACTTCTGAATAATTTATTTCATAAACTAATCTATCAGCCTCCTGAGAACTGATGCGCTTCACATTGAATATGATTGCCTGCCAAATTACCTCTCCAAATATTTTCTTTACAATGAACAATATGATATTGATTTTAATCAGGTTATGATACTGATTATTGTTGTCAACATCAGGTTGGCTCTGATTGACCAGACAGACATACATTGTCTATGTGCCCACCCTGGTTTTTTTTTCTTGGGCATCGTATGTATCTAACATTGTACTATGAAATATCTATCCTCTTTTTGAGATGGTGGGTCTTCAGGAAGATTTAACTGCTATTTAGAGCAGGGCAAGCAACTATATTCAGCAGTGGTTCCCAACCAATTTTTGCCTGTTGCCCCTTTTGATTTCTATTTTACTGTTCTGGACCTACATAACCATTTGAGGCTTTCAAAAAAAACAAAAAAAAAAGGAATTGTATAAAAAAAATTGTTAAAATGCCTTGTGTATTGCATAAGTATAACTGATTTATTGCACATAATTTTTAACAACAAAATCTTCTATGGACCCCAGTTGAGAGCCACTGGTATAGAGGATCCTTTGTTGGCTTGTGTGATATTAGCTATAAGAGAGAGAAGGTTGAGGATCAGGGTAATGTAAGGTTGACACTTTAGCATTCACATTCTGTCTAAATTAATGTTTTGAATTATGTATTTTGTGGCTTTGAGATTTTGATGAGGTAACTGTTAATTTTTAGAATGATATTGTAGGGTTGGTGTGCGAGGCTAGATCTGGCCAATTAGTTACATTATGTTGTTGTTCCTGATTACATTATGTTGTTGTTTCTCTTCTATGTCCCATTTCAGTGGTGACTTCCCAGAAGAAGCAGGCCCTGGTTGAGTTTTAAAAAAAATTTCTTCAATCAATTTTTGAAATGATGCTTATTGAAACGAATTGATACATGAAACAATAAGGAACAGGCAATAATGATTAAATGAATTGGCACTTACTCACTTAGATGAAATGTGATTGTTAATTAGCATTGATGTCAAGGTTGATTAATTGGAAAAATCTTGAATGGTTGGACAAATGCCTTGTATTTGTTCCAGCTTTTTGTGTTTTGAGCTTAACTCCCACCATCATCAACTTTGCTTTACATCTCTCCTGAGGTTGGTTTCTCTCTCTCTGTCTCCCACTGCCAAATGGTGAGGATGCAATGATACTGGGTGGAGTACATTGCTGCCTCATCACAGAAATGTGTGTATTCCTCACTGAAGTGGATAAACCTAAGTAGTTAGCATTACAAGCTCATGAGAATGTGGTGATTACAAATTAATTGCTTTTGAGGACAGCTACATAGATATGTATAAGGGATTATTAGCTACTTTACACATCTGAGTAGAGATTGGTTTGTGTGTCCTAATAAATCACAGGAATACATAGACTTAATAGTTAAATATTTAGAACTAACTGAATTATTATGACACTAATTTGTAATGAAGTGATATTACAAAGGATGGTTACATTCTCTCTGATATTAACAAGAAATTTTCAAAGTGTTGAATAAGGTTTAATAAGATATTCTTTTTTAGTAATAAAATGCTAGTCAACTAATTAATTGATTAACCTTTTAGCATTCAGATTACTCTATCAAATGTAATGCTTATTTATTCAGATTGTTTTGAATTAACCATGCATTACCTCAAAGTTTTGAAATTTTGATGATGTGATTGTTTACTTGTGGAATGACATTGTAGGATGAGGCCACATATAGCCAGTTTGAACATAGAACATGTGGAGTATTGGGTCGGATATGGCTGGTTTGAATGCTAAAGGGTTAAATGAATCTTTTACAAATAATATACAAATCTCTAGTTTGATATTTCTTTGTTGCTTGTGTTGGATTTATTACTTGACATGGTTTTGCTGCTCATAAATGTTGAAGGAACATCTTTTAGAAAATTTGTAAATGCAGTGTTCCTTGTTTCCATCCTAGTCATCTTTTCTTGTTAAATATGGAATCATCCACAGTTAGTCAATAAATAAGGATCTATAGTTTACACAAAACTATGTGTTAGTAAGTCTCTTGAACTGTTTCTAAAAATGGATATTTAAGTGTATCAATAAATGACCTGTATTCACCGGTCCTGTATTCACCTGTTCTGTATTCACCTGTCCTGTATTCACCTGTCCTGTATTCACTAATGCAGTTAAGATAAAAATTTTACTCTTGACACAATGAAACTCAACCTACACATACAAAATAGAAAATCCTATCATTAGAACTTTCAACCATCCTTAAATCTACTTTTGGATCTTTTTTAAAACGGGGGCCACATTTTTCATTAATGTTTTACGTAGTGTTTTTGGTACGGAAAGACTTTCAAACTTTGTATACTTATCTATTTTGTGTTATAGAACAGAAAAATATTTTTGTATTCGAATTTATTTCATGTAAAAAATTGTCTTATTTCGATAATGTATATCGACTGAATGGACGTCAGTGATTGGTTGAAATTAAGTGCCGACTACATAAACAAACGATTCTTCGTTTTATTTGCTTTTTTCATTTTAAATTTGCTTTAACCCTAACCCTAGGGTGAGGGTTAGGGTTAGAATTAATTGTTTCAGAATCGTTTGTTTATGTAGTCGGCAC
>NC_068989.1:43494351-43496302 GCF_001194135.2 Octopus bimaculoides | reverse complement strand
CATGCTGAGAGAGAGAGAGAGAGATAGATAGAGAGAGAGAGAGAGAGAGAGAGAGAGAGAGAGCATATTCTGAATAAAAATGAAAACCTGTAAATCACCTGGGCATTTGAGGAAGTCTATTCTCTGTTCAATCTAAGTGTTTATGGAGTCTGCACATCAACCATCCTGTGATACTGATATACCTCTTATATGTTGAAAGCTTGCACTGGGAACACTGAATAGAGTTTCTACCAACACCTTTTTAACTCAGCGAGCAGGGCCATCTCCCTGATGGGATTTGTGATATGTCTGTTTTCCTACATACTGGGTCTTTGTTAAATTAACTCTGAGGCCCTTAGATTCCGGACCTTGCTTCTACACCTGAAATTTCCTCTCTAGTTCAGGCAGTGATTCTTCTATCTGTAAGAACAAAGTCATCAGCATAGAGGAGCTCCCAAGTGCAGCCAGTCTTGAATTCCTGTTGTGGCCTGGAGGACTATGATAAACAAGAGGGGCCTGGGAACTGAATAATCATAAAAATTCTTAACCTTTCTGACTAAAGCAAGTAAAAAGAATCTGCAAACGTACTGCCATGCTGTTTCCAATATTACTTATAACCTTTGATTGGTATGGATTTTTATCCCCTTTTCAACTGTACATACATACGTACATGTTATTGATGTCATAAGAATTTATTTATAAGCTTTGACAGAACATGAAATAATTTTTTTTTTTAGAACAGTGTATCTTGAAGTAAATGGAACAAAGGAATAAAGACCTTGTCCAGTCATGAATAACCATGGGATTGCACCTAGAAAGTTTCCCTCTGAGGCACAAGTCTGGGCAATGTTGTTTATGGAAAACCAGCCTACCAGCCTCCCCTTTCCATGCCACCAATGTTATTCAAAGGAAAGGCAAAGATTGTTACAGCTTGGCACCAGTGATATTGCAACTCATTTCTACAGCTGAGTGAACTGGAGAAATGTGAAATAAAGTGTCTTGCTCAAGAACACAACACAGCCCGGTCCCAGAATTGAACTCACTACCTCATGATTGTGAGCCCAACGCTCTTACCACTGAGTCATGTTCCTTCATTGAAGGTGAAGTAGATGATAAAGCTATAAATAATATTGCCCCATGAGCAGCTTTCAAATTTTAACCCGTTAATTCATCATCATCATCGTCGTTTAACGTCCGCTTTCCATGCTAGCATGGGTTGGACGATTTGACTGAGGACTGGTGAAACCAGATGGTTACACCAGGCTCCAATCTGATTTGGCAGAGTTTCTACAGCTGGATGCCCTTTTTAATGCCAACCACCCAGAGAGTGTAGTGGGTGCTTTTATGTGCCACCTGCACAAGAGCCAGTCCAGGGGCACTGGCAACGATCTCGCTCGAAAGTCCTTACACATGCCGCGGGCACAAGTGCCAGAAAGGCGACGCTGGGCACAGGTGCCATGACTATTTCGCTTTCACTTGCCCCAACAAGTCTTCGCAAGCAGAGCCCCATGTCCAATGAAAGAGACGACGTTGGCACGGGTGCCAGTCGTCGAATTTAACTCGATTCATTATACATCGTTATTTATAGCCTTATATGCTTTGTGATCCAGTTTGAAAAAAAGAAATATGTTTCAAGGAGGTACCATTAAGCAGATGATTGCTGTAATTTCATCTTAAGAGACATATTACAATTCAAATAGGACAGCATACACCTCTGACTGATATATTTGTGGTGGAATATTACTAGCAAAACTGATTAACCAGATTATCTGTTGGTGATGGGAGTGTGTGGGTATGAGGGAGAGGCATATCTTGATGGTTGTGATGGTGGTGGGTATATCCGTTGATGACCTATTGGTTGATGATGATTGTGGAGGGTCTCTGTGATGACAATCTTGTTTGTTGGTGACTACCACTGAGTAATACCTCCTCCTACTCTCGAATACTAACTAGGGAGCCTCTATGCACTTGC
>NC_068989.1:43483513-43494279 GCF_001194135.2 Octopus bimaculoides | reverse complement strand
GTGATGGTGGTGGGTATATCCGTTGATGACCTATTGGTTGATGATGATTGTGGAGGGTCTCTGTGATGACAATCTTGTTTGTTGGTGACTACCACTGAGTAATACCTCCTCCTACTCTCGAATACTAACTAGGGAGCCTCTATGCACTTGCCTGAATCCTTCAGCTACACAACATTCTTTTTGAATCAGCAGTCATTATCATCTTGCTCCTGGATGTATACAGAGTATCAGACAGGATTTGAAATACCGAAATATTATTTCTAAATTAATAACAATGCTTTTACATATTCAACATAGGCAGTCGTTAGAATGTTGGTTAGTATGCCTCATACTTTTTGCTCCAACTTTCCAAATCCTGCCGAGGTCAACTTGACCTTTCTGGTATGATCAAATAAATACTACTTGTTTTAAAATTGTAATAAGGTCGTTTCTGTTGAAGAATATTTCTTTTTTAAATTTAGGCGAAGTCAGGAGAAAACGGCTTTCATTCAAATAAATACCAATACTGGGGAATGTAAAAATATCTTGGCTCTTCTAATGGAACAAAACTTAATGCGTTAAAACGCATTTAAACCAGCCATATCTGGTTAAAATTTTCTACCTGTTGTATAACCAAACTGGCCTAACCTGGCCACATCCCTACTCTCATTGTAATAATGGTTTCAAATGTTTCAAATGTTGGCAGTGCTCAACTGGTACTTATTTTATCAATGAAAGGCCAAGTTGACCTCAGCAGAATTTGAGTTCAGAACATACAAATGGATGAAATGCTGCTAAGCATTTTGCCCGGTGTGCTAACTATTCTGCCAGCGCTGGAAGCTACAAGATAGTGCACGATTAATCCAAAATGATGTGAATGAATAAGCATTACATTTGACTGAGTAATCTGAATGCGTAAAAGATCAAACATCAGTGGTATGGTGAGGTGGGATTTGCATGTATGGGGAACTGCCATTTTTCAAAAATCTTGTCCAGGCCTGAGCATACATGTGCAGACACATGGTGAAGTTTGACTGACAGATGCTCTATATAACCACCCACATGTGAGGAAACGTTATTTTAAAATATGCCTTCTTCCTAATAAACATAAATCTAATAAATATGAATAAACATTTATGAGATTTTTCTTTTCTTCTCTTTTCTTAGGCAGCCAATGAATTTCCCGGATGTATATGTAACCGGAGTCCGAAGCGTGTCTTGTGTCCTGTGTGTGGTTACAACATTCAAGGCCGAGTACGACAGACCTGTGCCTGGCATCCAAATGTTGTCCACCTGATGGACTTGGGAGCATGTCCGAACTGTAAAGCCAATTGTCTGCGTGAAATAGAACCACATCGTAAAAACAGGAATACAGCCTCACAGCAACAGTAGTTGCATTTCAACCATCCATCCATCCAGATAGAATGGTGATGGTCACAGCAGAAAATTATTGAACTGTTTTGAAATATCAATATTTCTTGCTTCTTCTGTCTTGCATTGTTTCTTTACTCACTCCCTCTTACTCCCTTACTTACTATCTCTCACCCCATCTCTCTTCTTACTCTTACTCATCCTCCCTTTACTCCCTCACTACCTCTGTATCCCTCCTGGTTACTGTCTCAATCTCCCATGCTTTCTCTTTCTCTTTGCCTCTTACTTCAACTGCAGTTGAAATAAATGAAACCAATGGACCAACCCACAACTGATGGTGCTATAGAGGAAAGTGGTGGAGGTGATTATTGTCTGTATTGTTACTGATGAACTGAGCCTGTGATGTAATGAGGAATCGAGGTGGAGGAAGAATGTGGAGGAGGAAGAGAAAGAAGAGGAGAAACAGCTACATTAAGACATCAGATAGGTGACTTGATTGTAAAAATGATACAGCTTAACCCATTTGAGACCATATTTTTCTGACAAGAATATATACTGCCATTATGTTTAAATTATCAAAATATTTTAAGGTTTATGGGAGATTTTAGTGCAATAACTCTTAACATGATAAGACAAATGGCTAACTAATAAAGTTTAAAATCATATTTTGTATAATAAATTTCAGTCCAAAAACCTAATTTAATTAAACATAGGTTGGCTTTTCTTTCAATGGGTTAATTGTTGGAATATGATATCTTCTTTCTTTTTCTCTCCTTTCTTTCTTCCTCTTTCTCGTTGTCTTTCTTTCTTTGTGATGTGTTTTTGGTATTGGGTTGTGTTTGTGAAGGAATAAAAATGAAAAAAAGGAAAAAGTAATTCTTCACCTCAGTGCCAATACAAGCAGCAGCCTAGAAGTAATCCAATTAGCAAATAGACCCACATATACATATATCTACATACACATAAGCATGTATCTAAGCAAGCATTCATATGAACATCTAAGAATTCATATGTACATGTATGCATTCACATAAGTACATACATGTGCGTACACACACGCACACAACCTGCATGAAAATATAGATCTAAGCTGTGCACCATACAGAATTTACCATGCACATAAAAACCAAGACATGCATATATGCATCTAAAGACTGTGCAGACTTGCATACACTAGATATGCTTGGATGTAAAGTAAATACATGCAAGCATATTTACTTTTGTACCAACTTGCACTCACACACACACACACACACACACACACACACACACTCTTGCGTACACTCTTGCACATTTGCACACTTGCTCTAACACATGCACATTAGCACATGCACTCACTTGAATATGCACACACATGCACATAGATATACTCTTGCACTCATGCATATATAAAATATACCCACATACATACAGGCATAAATATACAACCTTTATCAATATTTAAACAGAAACCTTAAAAATATGTGTGCAAGCAAAACACATACATATATTCTACATATACACACTCACACACAATGTGATTATTTGCTGCTGAAATTGATTTTATATTTTTTAATTTTCTAGCCAGGTTGGCTACACCTGTGTTCCTTTGATACTGTTATACATACATGAATGTATATATAATGTATCTTTTTTTAATTTTTTTGGATTGATATAAGTATTAATTTATCAATATAAATACAAAAAACTGTATATAAACATAACTTATATATATATATTCAGGTTTGTTGTTTTTTTTGTTTTATGTTCCTTATAATTATATTCAACTGGAGAAATTTTATTTTTAAAATTGTTTTCTTCAACATGGTTTTCCAGGTTAGTGTAGCCTAGATGAGAGAAAATTGGGTTAGGATTTTTATGGCTGGACACTTTTGTCACCAACCCATAGCTATTTTTATGGGATTGAGCTTGCAGATGATTTGATAGAAAATGTCAACAAAAAGTCACTGGTTGTAGCTTAACCACAAACGGTGTTTTTACACACACACACACACACACACACACACACACACACACACACCATAGGGTGTGCCATAAAGAATTCCTGCTTATTTGAATAAGCTTATTTTATTCAATTTAGTCTGATATTGCACAAAAATAATTAAAATGGATTCTTCGACATTCAATTGTTCATGTACATTCCATTGTTTGCTTACATTTGACAAGTAAAATGTTTCAATATGGCAGCTAACAGGTGAAGTGAGATTGTAACTCTGAAAACAGCAGGACATAGCACCAAAGGCATGGCTTCAAGGATTGGTGTTGGTCCCAAAACAGTCTGTAATGTCATGAGACGGTATAACGAGACAGGTTCAATTGATAGCAAGCCCATTCCTGGTTGAAAATGATTCGTAAGGATGAAACAATTAGTGGATTTCATCAGAGTTGCAAAATCCATCGCGGGGGCATGAGGCAAATGGCTAAAAGTCTCGACCTCTCCCAGACAACAGGTCGTACGTGACGACTTAAATTGCAAGTCTTTAATATTGCAGCGTTGACAGCTAATTTCTGCCGCTTTCAAAGCAAAGCAACTGGACAGGTGCAAGAAAACTGAGGAGATTCAGAGTGCTGGTGACAATGTCTTCATCTGGTCAGATGAAAAGATATTCACCATGGAGACTGTAGTGAACACCCAGAATGATACTGTTCCCGAAAGCGCCTGTTAGGTGCTTTACTGAATGAAACCCACCTGAATGATGGTTTGAGTGGTAGTGTCATCTGATGGTGGAAAAATCTCTGGTGTTCATGAAAGAGGAGACTAAGATTAATTCAGCATTTTGCATGAAAATGTTGGAGGATAATGTTTTGCCATGGGTGATCGAAGCATTTGGAAATAATTATGTGTTCACACAAGACGGCACTCCTCATACGTCCAATATGATACAGCAGTGGTGCAGGAGTCATTTCAGTGGGTTCTAGGACAAGAAATGTGTGGTCTCCTTTCCAGCCCAGATGTCAACCCTATGGACTTCGCTAGTTGGTCTATTCTAGAAAATGACATTTCAAAAGTTACCCACAAAAATATCACTTTCTCTGAAGAAAGCCTGAGTTGCGTCAAATCGTCTGGCTTCATGTGACTCTGTTCTTAGGCATCTTTGGGCGATTATGAAGGTGAAAGGCAGGTATATTGAATGAAACTTTTCGTGATATGTAACATAACCATATTAAATTAAATCCTAAAGAACTCCTGTTTTTATGCATTTTGCTAAAAATCAATCAAGAATTCTTTACAGCTCACCTTGTGTGTATGTGTATGTTGGACAAAATAATGGAAACACATACCATCATAATTTTGAAATAGCTATAAAACTGTCAAAAAGCTTGTTTATTTATTTATTTATTGTTAGTGTTGCTTAATACGTTTTGCTAAAATTGCTGTTTCCTTTCAGAAAAAGGTAATTAAAATTCAATAAAATGACAGATCTTTGGGACTTTCAAAGAGGTCAAATTTTTGGTGCATGTATGGCAGGTGCTAACGTAACGAAAACAATTTAAATGTTTGTATCAAGGAGTACTGTCTTGAAAGTAATGACAGCCTTTGAGAAAGAGGGGAAAAACCTCTTCGTTTAAACAAAACTCTGGAAGAAAACCAAAACTTTCAGACAGGGATCACCGGATTATTATGCGAATTGTTAGAAAGGATCACAAAAGTACAGCTTCCGAAATTACTGCTGAACTTAATGACCACCTTGAGAACCCAGTTTCCACAAAAACTGTTTGCCAGGAGCTGTACAAAGGCAGATTTTATGGTAGGGCTGCAATCAGAAAACACTACTTTCAAAAACAAGCGTTGCAAAGCATTTAGAGTGGAGTAAAAACCTAAGGATTGGTCCCTAGAGCAGTAGAAAAATGTTTCTCGGACGAGTCATCCTTTACCTCATTTCTGACCACTGGCTGACTATAGGTGTAGAGACAGTCAAAAGAAGCATTTGACCTAGACTGCCTTCTTCCAACTGTTAAACATGGAGGATGATCTGGGGTGCTTTATCTTGGAAATCTGCTGGCCCAATGGTTTCCCTTCATGGCAGAATTAATAGTCAGGACAAAGCATTTTATCTGATCAAATTCAACCTGTGGTTGTGAAACTGTTTCCAGAGAGAAACGCAATCTTTCAGGATGATAATGTACCAATTCATTCAGCTAAAATTGTTCCTGAATGGCACGAGGAACATTCTAGTGTAGTTGAAAATCTTATCTGGCCACCACAGTCCTCAAATCTCAATATTATTGAACATTTATGGTGCACTTTAGAAAAAGAAGTCGATATGCTCCACCATCATTACTACAAGAACTGGAGACTGTTTTAGCTGAAGAATAGACAAAAATTTCTTTGGAAACATTTCAAACTTTGTATGAGCCCATACCTCGTAGAATTCAAGCTGTAATTACTGCTAAAGGCGGTCTTACCCCATATTAAAATATATTTGTTTGAAATTTTAAGGTGTTTCCATTATTTTGTCTAACCTATGTATATCTATATGTGGATATATATATAATATATATATATATATATATATATATTATATATATATATATATATGTGTGTGTGTATATGGTAGATAGACAAATAAAGATGGTCAGAGGAGTAAGGGCAGGGACTTATGACTTTTTTTCTGGGTCTAAGGGCATCCATAAGCCAGGTGGTGTTGGTAGTTGTATATTTGATGAGGAGTTAATCCTTAGCATTCACATTATTCTGTCAAAACTAATGCTAATTTATTCACATTGTTTTGAATCAATCATATATCATCTTGTAGCTTTGAGATTTGAATGAGGTAACTTAATTTTTAGAATGGCATTGTAGAGTTGGTGTGAGGCCACTTTGTACATTTTGTATATTTTGGCTGGATCTGGTCGGTTTAAATGCTAAAGGGTTAAGTCGACCACACAATAAGAATAGTCTCATTGACAAGCTTGTATGTTGACCATAAGGTTTTTGTAAAAGACGCTTGTGTTGTGTTGGGTTCCAGGAAAGTTCGCCGCAAGCATTTTTGCCGCAGGAAAATTCGCCTCCCGAATTTTAGTCGTAGGAAAGTTCGCCGCAAGACAAGATGAGTTGCCCCCCTTGGTACATAATTGTTTCAACCAATAAGAGGGGGTAAAACTATTGGATCTAGTTAATTTCATTCGCAAAATCAACCCCCTTTAATTGTGCTCAGATTGTTTTCAATTTTGGGGTATCGTAAATGAAAGAATCTGATGTTATTTGGAATTAAATTTTGGAAAATTTGGGTAATTTTAGCCAGTCACCAGAGAGCGAGGCATTAACAGCTTGTTACCATAACAACTGTATGTTGTGTTGTTTCACTTCACACGCACGTTGTTGTTGATTATTCACGCCACGAGATCCAATTCGCTCACGTTTTTTGTTTCAATAAAAATTTTGCCTCCAACCGCTAATATTGCAAGGCATGCGATGATGTCGGCATTAGTGACAATGACTAGATAAAATTTCTGCAATTAACGACCGCGCATAAGTTTGTGAATTAGTGGCTTCGTTTTTGCAACGTAAACTTTTGGTTTTGAAGGATAAGGCTCGCCGAATGTTTTAAATATAGATAAATTATCCTTTTCCAGCACGATATGCACTCTTGTTTTACATTCTCTATTTTCATATTCCCAATATGTTTTTTCACCGTATTTTCTATCTATCCTATAAACAAAGTTTAGATCAGCTAATTTCACACCGCCTATACTAGTTTCTACTTCATAGACCGTTCTAATAGGTTGGCTACTCAAAAAAATATTGTTGAATGAATAAAGAAATTTTAAATGAGTTAAATTACTTTATCTCTTCTTATTGGTTGAAACAATTGTATACCAAGGGGAGCAACTCATCTTTTGTCTTGCGGCGAACTTTCCTAGGCCAAAAATCATGAGGCAAATTTTCCTGCAGCAAAATTGTTTGCGGCGAACTTTCCGGATACAATTGTGTTGAGTGGGATAGAACTTGAAGTCCTGTATTAGTGAAGTGAACTTCTTAACTATATGGCTATGCCTTCACTGTTTTGGTCTTTGAGTACTCTTAACATTTAAAGATTAGTTATGAAGTATTAGTTTAATCTGAAGGTTTTGGAAAGAACTTAATATTGATTGTAAAGTGACATTTGGAGACTGAACTTTTTAAAAATATATATTCAGAAATGAGATGATCAAAGTAAAAGAAACCTAAGATATAAATCCTGTAAGCTGTGAATGTACTGTAGCTATGATATATCCTGTGAGCTTTGGTCATACAGTAGCTGTAAGGTGTGTGTGTGTGTGTGTGTGTGTGTGCGTGTGCAGTGGGTGTGATGTATATCCTATAAACTATGAGTGTACTGTAGCTGAAACACTGATCAAATGGTGAGTTCAAATTTTATAGCTGTAGATATTTTGTTGGACTTGTATGAAAGTACATAACTGTTTGTTCAAGTTTCCCTTGCTACTCCCTGCTTCCCAAATTTGCTTCTTAATGATAGTGTTTAGTAGTTAGAAGGGTATTTGGCTGTGCAGATTGTGTTCAAAGTTTATCTCTCCTTAGAAAAATGGATGAAATTATAAAATCTCAGCATCGAAAAAATAAAGTATCAATGGCAGACTATACATGATTTTAGTGGTGCACCGGATTCATAGATGCTAGAATTGGTTAGTTTCAGGCAAATTTTCAGTGAAAGGACAACAAACACATGTAAGAATAGACAGGCAGATCCTTTTACGAAGAAACAAAATTCCAGTATGCAGAAATGCTACATTATACAAAAACAAAGCACTTTCACCCTATGTGGAAGTACTGTAGTCAGGAGTTCAAATCTTAGTAATTTCTGATGTGTTCCTGAAAAAGCTTGTAACTTTGCTTGTTTGAGTTTGCCTAAACGAAACTAAACACTTCTAATAATTTAGCAGTAAAGACAGTATTCACAGGCTTTCACTGATAGTCGTAATAAAATCTCAGGGGAGTTAGCTTTTTACATATTGAGTTGCAAAGGTGGTGAGTTGGCAGATTTGCTAGCACGTCAGGCAAAATTCTTGGTGGAGTTTGAACCCAACACGTAAAGATGAACGATATACCACTAAGGTTGACTTTGCTTTTCATCTTTTCGGAGTGGATTAAATAAGTATCAGTTGAGTACTGGGGGTTGATGTAATTGATTTACCCTTTCCACGTAATTGTTGACCTTGTGCTAAAATTTGAAATGAAATCAATATATTGAGTTGTAGGCATGGTTGAGCGGTAAGAAGTTTGTTTCCCAACCACCTGGTTCTGGATGCAGTCCTACTGCACAGCACCTTGGGTTAGTGTCTTCTACTATAGTCCTGGGTTGACTAAAGCCTTTCTAAGTGGATTTGGTTGATGTTGGAAACTGAAAGAAGCCTGTAGAAACCATGCCAAAACAAACAATTGAGCTTGGTGCTACCCTCTAGTTTGCCAACTCTTACCCAACACATGCAAGCATGGAGAATGGACGCTAAATGTTGATGATGTGTGTGTGTGTGTGTGTTTTGTTAACTTGTTTTGACGTTGCATGATAGCTGTAAACAAGTATCATAGTCTTACAAGCAATGTCATCCATTTCTAATATTTTGTGAGAAGATGTATAGCCATAGGAAAATACTGCCTTGCTAGGAAAGAAGTGAGGGTTGGCAACAAGAAGGGTTGGCAATAGAAAACCTGCTTCAAATAAACTCCATCTGACTTAATGCAGGCATAGGAAAGTGGTCATTAAATGATGAGTTAAACATTATAAGAACTGAACCTCAAACAAGAACAACAGACTTACTAGCGAGACTCAAGCCTTGTATGAAAATATTAGCCGTTAATTTATAATACAAGGTGTATCAGAAAAAGCTCCCATATGTTACATGGCCAAGGATGATGAAACTGGGAGGTTTTTTTCTTTTTGCTGCATCCCATATCATATTATCAGTATGTAGGCATGGCTGTGGTTTCAAGTTCTATCTTACTATGCAACACCTTGCGCACATGTCTTCTATAGCCTTAGTAGGACTGTCTGAAACGTTGGATTCTCCACTCTTCATGGCAAGTGCACTGTGCTCTTTGTTGATTTTACTACATAATACATCTTGTCGATGCAGAGCAACACTATCCTCATTGGGGTCTTTTTTATCATATAGCCTTTAGCTGACCAATTCCTTGTTAGTGGAATTTGTAGATAGGAACTATACAGAACCCAGTTGTGTGCGCACGCGAGTGCATCTCTGAGTGCTTACATTCAACATCATGAAAGAATTGCGAGAAAAAAAGAAAAAGAAAACGATGTTGGCATGTCCTGTCACAAAATCGTCCACCAACTCTGTTCTTTTGAAGAAGACAAACTGCAAAGCCCTTAGTTAGAAAACAAGAGTTAGTGACTGGAAAGTTATCTGCCGTAAAAGAATGACTCAAAGTTCTTGTCCAACCCATCGAAAAGGAGACGGGAAACGAACGAGTTATAAACGCTAGGTTTTGCAGAAAACATGTTGAATATTTAACTTGGAGGTCAATTATTTCACCACCGTTTGCTTTTATTGCCTTTGCTTTCAGTTCTCTCTGGTTTGTGAATTCCTTTGGCAAAGTCATCGAACTTCTTGTTTGCAGCGTGTGTCAGTTGGGCTTTTTCCATCCTATATTTATTAGCGTAATTTCAATAGTCTTCTAGATACTTCCTTCTCAGTAGCAGTAACCCTTTCTACTGCTGTTTATACACGTATTTAGATTTCATCTTTCATACATTTCTTTACAAACATTCCAACCACGCTAGAAAATTTCGAACCTTCTATCTGACCACTTGATTTGCTATAAATAATAAAAAAAAAAGAAACGAATTCTTTTCATAGAACACACGTTACAACCTTGGAAGGCACATTGGTTATCGTAATTTTTGAAATAACAAAAAAAAACAAAAAAAATCAAAAAACTATGCCAAAAAAACAACAAAACAAGGGAAATAACTCCATATGCGATATGCATAGTCATTCCCCCTGGTTCTATTATAATCCAATGTTCTTGACTTCGTTATTATCTTGAATTCAGGGCTAGCTGGCAGAATCGTTAGCACGCCGGACAAAATGCTTAGCGGCATTTCGTCTGTATTAAAGTTTTGAGCTCAAATTGCACCGAGGTCGATCTTGCCTTTCATCCTTTCAGACTCCCTACCTCCTCACACCAATTCCAAGCCTTGTGATTATTGGAGGGTGTTATCTGGAATCACTGTAATAGTTGAAAGAATTTCTTACAGACCAAAGTTTTTGTCTCCTCAATCTTATGAATCCTGGTTTAAAATACTTGAACGATTATTTATATCTTTATTTGAACAGAAATAAAACTAGATCAAGTATGGCGCTTCCATCAATTTCCTAACTGGGAGTTATTGACTTTAATGGCTCTCCCAAAAGTTATGTGCCGCCTAAGTAAATTGGGGAGTGATTTGTCGATT
>NC_068989.1:43482675-43483503 GCF_001194135.2 Octopus bimaculoides | reverse complement strand
GTGTGTGTGTGTGTGTGTGTGTGTGTGTGTGTGTGTGTGTGCAAACTGACACTCTAATCCTTATGTTCTGAGGAGAGACATCTAAACAACGACGTAGTCAGCTCCAGTATATAGAAAAGATAATTAGCACATTTTAATAATAATTAACACGAGTCAGTCTTCAAGCGTGGGAGATTGCGTCGACAATGGATTGCTGCCATAGAATCACAGACGAGCTATCAGCCTCTATACATAACCTACCTCGAACGGATCACTGAAGAAAGAAGTAGGATTTTTATTTACATTAGCTGGATGGATAGGTGAAAGATTCGAATTTATATTATGAAGGGAGACGACTAATTACTAAACAGTGAGTGTTTTACAACCTTCTCTATGTCCAGTCCTCTAGGAAATAATTAATTATCGACTACCCTCTTCACATAGTATCACACTTGAAGACGAAAAAGTCAATTCCCTAATACATATTTTTACAACTGGACCACATACGAGGCGGTGCTGAAAAGTTCCTGGCTTTGGGTAAAAGAAAATACAGGAGAATCAGTTAATTAAGATTTTATTCAACATATTCCCCTCTCAGATTCACACACACTTATTCCAGTGGCCTTCATTTTTTCTAAGCCCTGTAAAAGAACTCAGAAGTTTGGGCCTCCAACCAGGCCTTTCGCGATACTCTTAAAGCCAGGATCTTTTCAGCACCCCTTCGTAAAATATTGTTGGTAAATTACTGAACTTATAAAGGAAAAAAAAATTGGAGCATGAAATCTTATATCACTTTCTTATTTTAGTTATTAGACTGCGGCCAAGTTGGGGCATCGCCTTGAAGAATTT
>NC_068989.1:43480087-43482560 GCF_001194135.2 Octopus bimaculoides | reverse complement strand
CTCACACACACACACACACACACACACACACACACACAAGACGAGCTTCTTTCAGTTTCTGTCTACCAAATCTATTCACAAGGTTTCGGTCAGCTCGAGGCTATAGCAGAAGACACTTGCCGAAGGTGTCACGTAGTGGGACTGAACCAAAAACCATGTGCTTCTTACCACACAACCCCACATGCAGCTAAGTAATGTCAGAACAACAAACAAACAAACAGAAACTCAGTGTTTAATTACGGCTCACAGGTCTAAAATTCACAGGTCAAACAATTCTTAAATTTTGTGTTGCTTGATAACAATATATTGGGTCATCCCATAAATAATGCGGGTTTTTTTTTTATACTTCTTTTATTTTTCAAAATTAAGATAAACAAAGTTCTTTTTTAAATCTAAAATATACTCTCCTTCATTTTCTACAATGCCCTTCCATCTATCTGGTAGACTTGCAAGCCCCCTTTTCCAAAATTCAATTGTCCGTGATGAAAAATACTCCTCCAGTGCTGTTCTGACCTCGTCTACAGAATTCATATTTTCTCAATCCAAATGATTTTGAAGACTGCGGAATAAATGATAATCAGATATGGCAATGTCCGGCGAATATGGTGGGTGGGGTATCGTTTTCCATTCAAACTGCTCCAGCTTTTAGAATGTCATCCTCGCTGCATGTGGCCGAGCATTATCCTGGTGGAAGAACACCTTTCGTCTTGAAACCAAAGACGAAAGGTCATTTTGCTTCTAGCGCTGACTTAAGCCGCTGAAGCTGCTCGCAGTAGATCTCCTTTGTTATCGTTTGGCTTGGGTTTAAAAGTTCAAAGTGGACTAAACCTTTCATACCCCACCAAACACTTTACGTGGGTGAAGACCTTCATTAGCCTGGGGTGCCGGTGTTTCTCCTTTCCCTACTGACTGTCTTCGGCGCCTGACATTTTTATAGAGAACCCATTTCTCGTTACCAGTCACTATTCGGCCTAATAAAAGGTTCACTCGTGAGACGTGACACCAAAGAAGAACAAACATTCACTCTCTGCCGGCGATTAGACAGTTTGTGAGGAACCCATTGACCCAATTTGTTAACTTTTATGATGGCACGCAGGTGTCGATGAATGGTTGAATGATCAAATCCAAGCTTCTCTGCTAATTCCTCAACAGTTACACGATGGAATTTTGTTCCACAAGGGTTTGCAAGACGTCCTCGTCGAGCTCTACAGATTTTCCAGGACGAGGTTCGTCTTCTAGGCTCGTTTCCGACTCGGAATTCTTGGAACCACTGCTGACACTGGTTTGTGCTTATTGTCCTATTCACATATACTGCATTAATATTCATCGCACTTTCCATTGCGTTGTTGCCTTTATTAAACTCACAAAGTGAAATATGCCAAATATGCTCCTTTGTCATTTCCATTATAGCTTTGAAAGAATAACTATTAAAATGGAACTGCACTCTTCAAAACTTGCACAAAGAATAAGCACAAGGTAAAATTGCTACCTGCTTTTATAGCAATGCAGGTAGTTTATCCCGTCCCCCTCCGACTTTTTGTTCATGTAATTGAAAAAACAGCATTATTTATGGGATTACCCAATATATATGATTGACATGTGTGTATGTGTGTGTGCATGTGTATGTGTGTTGTTCACCAACACATGTCAACCGGTGTTGGTTTGTTTACGTCCCTGTAACGTAACGGTTCAGTAAAAGTGTCCGATAGAATAAATACCAAGCATAGAAAAAAAAAGTTTACTTCTGCCACTAGTAACTATTTGGTGGGGTACAGGAACAGTACAGCATATATTGTTCTTCACCCTTCCTGCTACGTGTACAAGACCTAAAATTTTGTGGCAAGAGGGTGAGTCAACTACATCGACCCCAGTGCTCACCTGGTATTCATCTTATCGACGCCGAAGGGATGAAAAGCAAAGGTGGAAGAAAGAGCGCCGAGAATTTTGTCCGATGTGCTAATGGAAAAGATCCCAAAATAGGCAATTTTGAAAACGCTAAAACAAAGCGAAAATACTTTCACAAACAAAATAAACTGAAAAAAATTAAAAAATAACTAATAACTGAATTAATTAAACTATACACACGTGTATCTCAAATGTAAATATATCAGAAATAACAATGACAAACTAAATATACACCGCTGTAACGTCTTGTTGACAAACCACAGCGGCAATTGTTTTCACCTCAATAGAAGTCATTGATTGGTTGAAATTACTGAAATACGACAACTTTAACACGAAATAACTTCGAAAATAAACAATTTTCTTAAAAACGCCAGGAATAAATGATGTTTTAAATGACACATTCTACCAGTGTCCGAAGTTTGAAAGCGTTTAGTTACAAAAAATTAATTTCTCGATGTGCCGTTCAAAGGGAAAAGATCCCCGAATTCCAAAAACCGTATTTCGTTAAACTTTTCTTTGACGAAAGTTTAGAATTCGTATATGGGCAGTAATTTTAACCAATGGGATA
>NC_068989.1:43476210-43479452 GCF_001194135.2 Octopus bimaculoides | reverse complement strand
ATGTTTTATATGACACATTCTACCAGTGTCCGAAGTTTGAAAGCGTTTAGTTACAAAAAATTAATTTCTCGATGTGCCGTTCAAAGGGAAAAGATCCCCGAATTCCAAAAACCGTATTTCGTTAAACTTTTCTTTGACGAAAGTTTAGAATTCGTATATGGGCAGTAATTTTAACCAATGGGATACCAACAATTATGCCTGTCCGGCAAAACGACCATTACGTCATATTGCCGCTTTTTATGACTTGCTACATAAGCCATTCGCCAGAAAAATTGTCAATTTTGCGAAAAAAAATATCATAATACATACATAATCTTTTTTTTATACACAAAAAATTCCAGGAATATAAAAGTTCATGAGGTATATATTCAAACAAACTGAGGAAGTCTTTTGGGAAAATATACAATTCTACCACTTCTAGTTTTCTTTTCGCTGGTAGGTGATTTTAAAATTGACTTGTGGATCTTTTCCTCAACCTTAAGTTCGCTGTCTTGTTAATTGTTCTGTTACAAGTTCTTTTTTGAAACGTGTTGCTCAAATCTTTATTTTTCATGACATGAAGACTGATCGAAATGAACTTTTTTAACTCTGTCTAAACTGATAAATTCATTTTTACCATGCATATCCGAAGTCATAGTGTTATCTTTAATTGACAAAACTTTAAAAGGTCTATAATTCAGTGAATGATGACTGGCATCATTACGTACAAATACATGAGTCCAAGAATTAATATAAGAAGGAACGAAACTTTTAATATTTTGTAATTTACTTGTAAAAGAAGGAACATCAGAAAGAAATCTCTTGAGCCGGGTTACATAATTGTTAATATCTTCATTAAAAGAAATGGTCTCTTCAAACATTTGACCAGGTAGAGTTAATGTTGTTCCGTACAAAAGTTCAGCAGGAGGATATTGTAAACTTTTTTAATAGCACTGCTGATTCCTAACAGTATCACTATTAATGCTTCTAACCAACTGCTAGAATCAGAATAAGTTCTTAATGAAGACTTCAACTGCCTATGAAACCTTTCTATCATGCCGTTAGATTGTGGATTATATGAAGTTGTACGAATTCTATGACTTCCTAACAATTTGTTGAATTCTGCGAAAAGTGTAGACTCAAATTGCCTTCCACGATCTGTTGTCAATGTGTTGTGTATGCCGAATCTAGATATCCAATTGCTAAATAAAGTTCTTGCTATAGTTACTGCAGATATGTCTTTGATTGAATACACTTCTGGCCATCGCGAAAAACGATCTACGCATGCTAACAAATAAATATTACCTTCCACTGGAAGTAATGGTCCAACTATGTCAATATGAATGCGTTGGAATCAGGATTTGCAGAAGTACCTAATGGTGCTTTAATGTGACGATTTACTTTTGCTTTTTGGCAGTGCATACACGATTGAACCCAAGAACGAATATCCTTATTCATACCAGGCCAAATGAAACGACTCAGTTATTAATTTTAATGAAGCTCCAATACCAGGATGAGATAGTTTATGTAAAGTAGAAAAAACAACTTTTCTATGTTTTTCAGGCACAAATGGTCTAGAAAAACCAGTAGAAATATCACCCCAAATATGTGATTTACAAGAATGAATCGGCAATAATTTAAATTTCAAAGAAGTAGAACTGGAATCTTTATACAAAGAAAATTCTTTATCAGTAGTTTGATCTTTAGACATTTCTTCCAAATTGATAGTGCTTAATGAACTAAATGCATCAGCTGCAGAATTCTCAACACTCTTGATATACCGTATATCCACAGTATACTGTGAAATATAATCAAGGTGTCTAATTTCTCTTGGAGAATATTTTTCAGAAGAATTTTTTAGTGCATGTATCAATGGTTTATGGTCAGAAATAATGTAAATGACCTACCTTCAAGAAGATGTCTGAAGTATTTAATTGACAAGTAAGCTGCCAACAATTCTCTGCCGAAAATGCTGTATTTCGTTTCTGGTGCCTTGAAATTTTTAGAAAAAAAAAATAATGGCTGCCAAGAACCACAATGAAACTGTTGTAAAACTCCGATGCCAACATCGGAGGCATCAACTACCAACCATAATTTTGCTTCAGGAGCCCGATGATTTAAGAGTGCTGTTTTACACAGTTTTTCTTTTATGCTTTGAAAAGCCTTAATTCATCATCCTTTAAAGTTATAGCTTCATTTTTCTAGCATTTCTTTTGGGACTTTTCAATCATATACGCCATCTTGTATGTTGTCTATTATAAGAGCATTTATCTCTTCCCAGCTGAAGACTTTCGATCTTGTCTGAAAATAATTTTAATTGTTTCTTGTAAGTTTCTTTCATCAACTGTAATTCTGAAGAAATGGATGGCAAGGCATTTACAAACTCTCTAGATGTTAATTCCATAATACCATCTGCCAATTTGAGAGAATTTTGCTCTTTCACCGCTGAAAGTAGTGTTTGAGTGCTATGAGGTAACTTGCCAAAGAAAACTTCCTTAAGATAAGACTCTTCTATCTATTGATTTCCGAGAAGTTCTTTCATTCTACGAAGAAGTTGAGTAGGTTTTCTGTCACCCAGTTGTTCGCTATTGAACAATTTAGCAAATTCTTTTCGCTTTGAATTGGCAGTCCTCTTTAGTAGCTCTTCCTTTACGGAAGAATATGAAAATGGTTCAGTAGGATCTACTAATAAGTCCCTAATTTCATTACTCAGAAGTGGTGGTAAGTTACTTAACATTATGTTATACTTTTGTGCCTCTGTTGCTATTCTGTTTGCTGCAAAACTTGCTTCTAATTGAGCAAACCAGATAAGGGTATCTCCTGTCCAAGCAGGAGGTAAAACTGTCATAGAAGCTTGCATATATCCTCTATCAAAATAAGACATTTCAATCTCTTTAATATTTTCTTCCATTCAAATGTATTATAATTTTCAAAAAGAAAATTTTGCTCTTAGTGAAATAATACTTTCAACAGCTATGAAATATAATTTTAATTTGCTAGAAAGTGCAGTTAAACTTCTTATAACTATTATTGTTTATTTCTTCAGCGTTCTTTTTCCGCCAACTTTTAATATCAAATATTTCTGTTAATAAAATTTTGTGTAATGAAACTGTCATCTATTTTCTATCGAAAATTTTATATATTTTTCACAATTGTCTATACTTTTATGATGTGGTGGTTTATCTACGAGATCACGTCGAGAGGTCACCACTTTCTATAGCCGCGTTTTGTTACCGTTTGTGTAACACTACTTTTATATGTTT
>NC_068989.1:43473568-43475221 GCF_001194135.2 Octopus bimaculoides | reverse complement strand
GCCCTGCTTCTCACATGGACAACTGTATGTTGGCTGCTCAAGAGTGGGCAGCAACAAAAAACCTATTTGTATATGCTCCACAAGGGAAAACAAGGAACATAGTTTACAATGAGGTGTTATAATCACAACAGCAAGAAAGTATGTACATGATCACCTTCTTTTACGAAACTTCATTGACTTTCATATATTTATATTGATATACATATATATACGTGTGTTTGGGTGCGTGTGTGTATATACATCTCTATATATAAAGATGATGCGTAGTCTAGACGGCGTTTTTAGATTTCATTATTCTCTTTAACCCGGGCAACGCCGGGTATTTCTGCTAGTAGATAATAAATATATTTTACTTTCGAAATCGGAATATATATTGATAAACTCGTCATTTATAACTTACATATGAGTGTTATCATTATACCTAAATCCTGACTCCATCTACATAACGCCATAGCGAGAAATATATATTCTGAAACGCTAACGGACATTGTATGCGTGCATGTATGTTGAAGATAAACAAATTCGTGTTCTATTAACCAATATAAAAAAATGCACAGTTTCATAATTGCAGGAATAAATTTCATTAAAAAGTTGAAGAACATGAAGAAAGAGAAAATAATTACTATATTATTTTGTTTATGTACATTTAGCATTGATAGTACAATTGGAAAGTAAAGTCATTTTGTCATAGAGAATTACGACTTAAAATTCACACTAGCTAATCTTTCATACTAACTACTAGAGTTCACAACAGTTCAAATAAATCTTGTTCGATTTTTATCATAGACATGGCATACAAAAATAGCCAATATCTCAGTGAGTGTCGTGGAGTTTAGTAACAATCCTATGAACACTGAGTAATTTCCCAAAAATCAAGGTCTTTATAACTGCTCATATCCGAATTCGGATCATTATGCTTGTTCGGGCAAACGACCATTACGTCATATTGCCGCCTTTTATGACTTGCTACAGTACCATAATAATCTGTAACATGGTACAAATCGGCAGTCGATTAAATCGATTCCATTACTTGGCCAGTACTTTATTTTATCAACTCCGAAAAAGTCAAAACAAAGTTGACCTTGACCGTATTTCAAATCTAAACGTAAAGTCAGAACAAATATTGCAAGTCCTTTTATCGGACGCTCAACGGTTTTTTTTTTTCAGTTCACTGCTCCTTTCCGTTTTACATTTATTACATCATTCTCTAACTTTGGCTGAAGGCCTGACATTTAGGAAATGGATAAAGTCAATGGTTTATAAGCGCAGGAGTGGCTGTGTGGTAAGTAGCATTGGTTACCGAGAGGACGTGTTTTTTGTCGCTCCTGTTCTCACGTCGCTGGATGCCAGCGTCGTGAATTTTTGACGTACAACTACAGGTAGGACTTTTGTGTTTTTCTGGATTTATATCTCTTTATTACCCACTAGAGGCCAAACACAGAAAGGGACAAAACATCTGATTGGGGTCAGATAACACGTATGGGGTTACAAAAATATGAAACAATTAAAAATATAATAAAATCGAAAATCGAATGTTTACAACAAACAACACACAAAACAATATAGACAGATGAAGTGGGGGACTGGGTTACGCTCCGACCCCACAAGCCCCATCCCACCACTGACACTTTCGAAGACACCTATGGCGTATTC
>NC_068989.1:43467270-43469547 GCF_001194135.2 Octopus bimaculoides | reverse complement strand
TGTGTTTGTCCCCCTAGCATTGCTTGACAACCGATGCTGGTGTGTTTATGTCCCCGTCACCTAGCGGTTCGGCAAAAGAGACCGATAGAATAAGTACTAGGCTTACAAAGAATAAGTCCCGGGGTCGATTTGCTCGACTAAAGGCGGTGCTCCAGCATGGCCGCAGTCAAATGACTGAAACAAGTAAAAGAGGGTATGGACAACTAGTACTCAACTCGTACTTTGTTTTATTGACCCCAAACGGGTGAGAGGCAAAGTTTATTTCAACAGGATTTGAACTTACAACGTAAAGGCTAACAACTAAATACAGCAAAGTATTTTCTTTGATGCAATACTGCTTTTGACTATCCATTACCCGTTTCGAAGGATAAATTTCTGAAAAGTTTTACAAGTTTTTACAGTTTCAGTGATGATTTAGATCTCTAGTCTTCGAATCAACTTTCTGGTTTTGAGAAGCCTAATTTCTCAAGATTGGTAGTGTGTTTACATATCCCAGTACCCCAATAATTACAGATATAAATCCGAATTTGTAATTTGGGTAGATCACACACACACACACACACACACACACGTACGCATATCGGATCGTCTTTAGCCTTGTCGGTGCTTCAATCAAGCAAAATTTGTGTACTCTTGCAAGCAGAAGCATAGTTTTTAAATACCTTCCTTCACAAGGAGGGAAAACTACAAATGTAGGAATTAAATGCTTGCTAGAATATTATACAAGGTAAAGATGGCAGTTTAAAATACACTTTCAATATTTTGAATTCTTTTGCTAATATAAGGAGCGGGATAGAAAGTGTGTATATGTGAATTAAAGAGGACAGACAGACAGATAGATAGATAGATAGAGAGAGAGAAAGAATGAGAGAGAGATAGGGATAGAGCGATAGAGATCGAGAGAAAGATTGTATCAACATTACCGGCAATGTTCTCGGTATATTTTGTTACAAAGACGGTGTGAAGAAGTGTCCTTTTAGAAATCCGACGTATGCTATTGAGCTGAAGTAACTGTAACGAATTTTCCTTTAAAAAATGTAAGAATATGAATATAAAAAAACATGTTAAAAAATGGATACATTACCTTCGCTAACACAGTTCTTTATTCTTTTCCATTTTGCTTCTATAAATATTTTCACTCCATTTTCTATATATATCCTTTTTACGATATCATTTTCTATTGACAGATTTGCCTAAGAAATTAATCTGTCTTGTGCTATGGACGACTGTAAATATTTCGTTATCAGCTTTAATTTACTAAAGCTTCTCTCTCCCGTGGCCGCAGTTGTACGAGTCATAAGCACTATTGTTAATGTAAGTTACAGATTTTGTATGTTATCCTGTAACTTGTTATTATTGAATCAATCTTACGGGCTTCAGTTGGAAACTTTTACATTTCCTTCCAGAAAATTAAAATTGTTTTACAATATTTAGTCCAGTGAAGAGATCAAATCCATTTATATTTCACTATTTTCTTACTACCTCAACTTATCCCCCAAAATCTGAGATACTAATCAGATTAATCTTATCTGATAAATCTTGCAAATCGCAAGACAGATTCTTCAAGCCGAAGCAACTGA
This sequence comes from Octopus bimaculoides, assembly GCF_001194135.2. Classification (NCBI taxonomy): domain Eukaryota; kingdom Metazoa; phylum Mollusca; class Cephalopoda; order Octopoda; family Octopodidae; genus Octopus; species Octopus bimaculoides. The sequence continues at coordinate 43,467,967 of NC_068989.1, read as the reverse complement.
CGGGAGCCCAAGATGCAAACCAGTGTTTCTCGACCGTTTTTTACCGATAGACCCCTTTGATTCTTATTTTGCTCAGATGTACCATCCTAGCTATTCGATGTTTAAAAAAAAAATCATATTTTTATAAATAAATATATTTTTAGGAATTGTATAAGAAATTATTAAAACATTTTGTGTATTTTAGATGTATAACCAATTTATATGGCCGATAAATTTTAACAACAAAATCTTATATGGACCCCCATTGCCCCAAGGGCCATACGGACCCCCATTGCCCCAAGGACCATACGGACCCCATACGGATGTAGACCAAGAATGAGATGGTTGGATAACATCCGCAATCTCAGTTGGTTATGCTTGGGAATCCAGCCGAAAAATATAATGACGGTTGTTTTGTTAGGATCCAATGGAAAAAGTGTCCGGGGACTCTACCCCGCCGTAACCCTCCCAGGAACAGTAGGAGGAGAAGATGGACGGATGGAAATTTATTTTATTTAAAATTCCCAGATGGCATTGAAATTTCGTTATTGTTCAAATTACTACATTGAACATTTGATTTTTATCCTCTTTCAAGGCTATTTATACGAGAAAGATCGTCAACGCATCCTTATTCAAACGGTTAATTTTTGACTTAATTTTTTATTTTTTTCAAATTATCTCGCCATTTCTGCAAGTACCCTTTCTTATCCATTTGCAC
>NC_068989.1:43465060-43466518 GCF_001194135.2 Octopus bimaculoides | reverse complement strand
ATTTATGACTGAAAACTTTTCTCGTTTCTGTAGTAATTGAACTATTGTCACAGCCCTGTCCGACCTTTTCAGTTATGGAAATATAGCTTCCTACCACACTTTCTCTTCGGAAATAAATTACATTTTCACTTAATGCTTTGTATGCAGTACTTATAACTGGTTTATGGCGAGCAAAAGGTTCATTTATCAAAATGTCTTCTAAAAATCGTATCGTAACTAAATGTTGAGTACAAGTCTTGATCATCCAATCTCAGCAGCTGCGAGTCGAACCGTTTATTTGAGCATATGTATTTGAACAATTCTTCGTCGTTTTCGCTTATCCATCGGAGACTTTCCGTTTACTCATTACTAACTTTTCGCATATACATACAGCATAACAGATCGAAGGATGATATAGTCAAATAACCATTTATAAGCTTTTGTTTTATTTTGGAAGAAAATCTATCAAAAAGACTATCAAAGTGAAAATAAACTTTTCTAAAATGGTCTTAAATTAAGTGTTTATCATTAATTGACTATCAGTAAGAGCATCCTCATAATTGGAATTTTGGAGATTAAATTTACATATCTGAAAACAGAAAAAAAAAAAGTTCATTTTACTTACATGTAGCTTGAATCCAAAGTAATTAAATAATCGGAGATAATAAACGATTAATCACCCACGTAGTCGTCTATAAACTGAGCGGCGCCACTACACACGCACGCGCACACACATACACACAGACACACACACACACACACACACTTTTACATTTCTCTACATGTATGTATGTGTGTGTCGTGTTTGTGTATGCATACATATTTAACAGTATATTCATACACACACACACACATATATATATATATATATACATATACATATATATATATATATACATATATATATATATACATATACATACATATATATATACATATACATACATATATATATACATATACATACATATATATACATATATATATATATACATATACATACATATATATATACATATACATACATATATATACATATATATATATATACATATACATACATATATATATATATACATATACATACATATATATATATATACATATACATACATATATATATACATGTATATATATATACATACATACATACACACACACACATATACATATATATACATATATATGTATATATATACATATACATATATATATGCATGTATATATACATGTATATATATACATAGATGTATACATATATATATACACATGCATACATACACACACATATATATACACAAATAGCTTTGTATATATATGCATATATATGTATATATATATATTAACTTATACACATACACACACATACATATATACATGCAAACACACACATACACACGTATATATATAGATATACACAAACATATATATATATATATATATATATATATATATATATATATATATATATATATATAT
>NC_068989.1:43460591-43465050 GCF_001194135.2 Octopus bimaculoides | reverse complement strand
CTCCTGCTTGTACAATTACAATTATAGACACACACACACACACACACACATACACATATATAAATGCATGTATACACATATACGCACATACACGCATATATTTAGAGTTGCGGTGTAGTTATCAATCTATTTAACTTTCTATGTGCATGTGCGTATGTGTATGTAAGTATATATGTACGTACATATTTTTGCATGCACACACATACATACACGCACGCACACACACACACACACACACACATATATATACACGCACATGCAAACACACATATATACATATATATCAGCCACTCTCTTTCTCCCCACCCCACGCGTATACACAACGCCGTTGTTTACTTCAAAGAGTAGATTATAAATACATACGTACACACACACACACACACACACACACACACACACACACACACACACACACACACACACACACACACACACACACACATCCATACACACACATCCATACAAACATCGTATATATGAGATGGCGTACAAAGTTTGCAAGCCGCCTGAAAAGAGAATTCAATGGCATGGAAAAATCCCGCTTGAAAACAACAACACTGGAGATCTGAAACGTCCCCATGAAAAAGAGAGTAGACAAAGCAGCCTGGGTTATAGTAAATATAAAATCAAATCCCAAAGCCTCCTTTAAGTTTGTCAAAGCAACTGCCCCTGTGCCTTGGAACTCTCCAAAAGATGGTCCCTTTACGGGAAACCCAATGAGGATAACAGTAACACTGAATGAATTCTCAGCAATTCTTCTCGAATCATGCAAACAAGCACTTACAAAACCACTGCAGCTTCTTCATAGCTTCCTTGCAAGTGGTCAACTCTCAAGCGAATTGAAGGAGGGAATAATATGATCTTGTCCATAAAGGAGGAAGCAGAGTAGATGCTAAAATTATAGACCTCCGAAGGAAACTAATTGCGTTCCTTTAGGAGAATGACACCCAGCATGATTTTCGACCAAGTAGATGCTGTCTGATACAGCTCTTACATCACTACGACTGGGTGTTAAAGCAGCAGCTCAACAACTTAAATCTGGTTCTATATTTGAGAGATGAGGAATTATGTACATTATTTACATCAGTTAAATTTGACGGATATTTGTGACATGTCAGCCACTGGGAAAAGCTGAGAAACTTAAATCTGGACGTGATGTGTCTCGACTTTGCAAAATCCTTTGATAAAGTCAACTACGGCTGCGTTATCTGGGCGTAGTCGGTAAACTTGGAGAGTGGTTACACGACTTTCTAAAGTAGTAATAGCCAACGGGGCTACCTCCGAGGAAACGCAAATGATGAGTGGTGTCCCACAGGGTACTCTCTTGGGACCGCTGCTAGTCATATTGGCCTTCTCAGGCATGGCCTCTGCTGCTCAGTTAGCCACCATTGCTGGCTATGCAGACGATACAAAAGTCTCTCAGAGGATACAGAAGCCTGGAGATGTTGAATACCTGCAACAAGAGTTGTACACAATATACAGGTGGGCTGAGGACAGTAACACGCAGTTTGATGCTGGAAAATTCTAATCCTTGCGCTACCAGTTCACGGACGAGAATGAAATGGGGACAGGATACACTGGCCCAGGTGGGATTGCAATCCCTGAATCAAAATCAGTGCGCGACCTGGACATTAACATGAATAATGATGCATCTTTCCATGTGCATATGATTGAGTTGGCGAGAAAAATGCAGGCATCTGACCGGTTGGATCCTTAGAACTTTCAGAACAAGAGAATAGGAAATTATGATGGTCCTCTGGAGGACATTTGTCCTCAACCGTTTAAACTACTGCTCTCAAATATGGTCACCACACAGTGTGAAATTAACAACGAAACTCGAAACAATTCAGCGAAGCTACACGAAGAAGATCGTCTCAATGTGGCATATCAGACACTGGGAAAGGCTGAAAGACTCTAATCCTTAGAACAAAGGCGGTAAAGTTAAGCAATGATGTACATCTGGAAAATTCTAAACATTACAACGAGGTGCCACTACAAGACCAGATACTGCAACAGCTTGGGTTTCAATATCCTTTCAAAAGAGTCTGAGAGGCCCACATGGAGTGGATGTAGGTGTCTTCAAAAGAACTGGATCTCCTGTCAAGAATTCCGGATGAACCTAACTCGCGGCAGCAAACGCAAATGAGGGAAACAACATGAAACACCCTCATTCACCAAATACCACAAATCAGAGGAGGATATATAAACACACCCACCAAAGCTTTCCTCTCTCTATCCATCCATACAAACCGAGGTCTGCCTCTGGTTCTGCCGTATACCTCTTCAGCTTTCATAACCCTCTTTACCATCCACTCCTCATCCATCCTCCCCATGTGGCCAAACCACCTCAACATTCGTCTATCCAATTTGGTTGTCAGTTTTTCTCTCATTCCTGCTCGTCCTCACACCTGCTCGTCTCTCATCTTGTCCATTCGTGTCACACCAACCATAGCCCTCAGACATCTCATCTCAAACACATCCAGTCGCATCCTTTCCACCTCTCTCATCTCCCACGTCTCTGCACCAGATAACATTGTCGGCACAATCGCGCCCTCATACACATCTCTTTTCGCTTTCATACTCAACTTTTTATCTCTGAGCATACCTTTCACAACTCCAAGTATCTTACACCCCTCCCTCATTCTGTATCCCGCCTCCTCAGCCAGCCACACCCCCATCCGCCGTCACATGTGACCCCAGGTACTTAAAAAGACGCACCTCCTCTAACATCTCACCATTTATACTCACATCCATTCTACTAGCCATTCCATCTCTCGAACATCTCATCACCTTACTCATAGCTACATTCACTTTCAGTTTCCTCCTCTCACACACTCCTACAAACTCTACCACCACTCTTCTCAGTTGCTCTTCCAAATCTGCCACCAGTGCTGTATCATCAGCAAACAACAACTGACTTACCTGCCATTTCTCTCCATTTTCTCCCACCATTTGAGTTCCTTCACCAACGGTTCTAGCATTTACCTCTCTCACCACACTGTCCATATTTAAATTAAACAGCCACAGAGACATCACACAACCCTGTCTTAACCCACCTTCACATCAAACCACTCACCTCACCACCCACTCTAACGCACTCCCTACTTTCACATTTATCCCCTTTTCCTTTGTACAGTGGTACTATACAGGCACACTATATAGACACTGCACCTATACAGGCACTGTATTAAAGGACTGGTGAAGTGTCTGTAGTATATATATATATGTATATATTTATATATATATATATATATATATATATATATATATATATATATATATATATATATATATATATATATATATATATATACACACACACAGATTTTTGTAATACGCATATCTATTCATATACGTGTATATAAGTATAACTCTTTCTCTGACACACGCACGCACGCACACAAATATCACTTACGCACACGTATACACACACACGCCTCCGCGCGCGCGCACACACACACACACATCTATATACATATATACATGCAAGGCTGTTGAAACTCTTGAGCCTCATCAAGCATGGAGATGTTGGTGCCATGTTTGAGCACGTTTGAATGATCGATCGATGATTTGTATCAATGACCAACAAAAATACTTTAGAAGTCTCCACGCTTGGTAAAACTTAGAATTTCAGCCAGTTTTCACTCCGTCTTGCCAAATTATAAAGATGTACGAATATATATACATATATATATATATATATATACGCACACAGGTGTACATGTAAGTTTTTATCTAAATGTGTGGTGTGCGTGTCTTTGTGTTAGATTACATTTTAACGTAGTTCTCCAAGTTAGCTTTCACTCATTGTGTTGAGTTTTCGCGTTTGTGTTTATACTCTAATACATAGATTACGAATTGTATCTATGCATGTAATTACATATGTCTATTTACGTCAATAATTAAAAGCAACTGTTATTTCATCCATGTTTCTTGACAGTGTCGGTCATGCTTACTATGTCAGTGAAAACATTGAAAAATGCACACCCACACGTATATACATGTGTGTGTCTGTGTTTAAAATATATGCGAGTGACTGTGACTCTCTCTCTCTCTATCTATGCTTATGCATACATATACACATATGTACATGTATACTTATTATCCACAAACATATATATATATATATACACGCATACATACATACATACATACATACATATGTGTATGTGTGTGTGTATATATATATATTTATATTCTTATACTTGTTTCAGTCATTTGACTGCGGCCATGCTGGAGCACCACTTTAAAGAGTGTTAGTCGAAGAAATCGACCCCAGGACTTATTCTTTGTAAGTCTAGTACTTATTCTATCAGTCTCTTTTGCGGAACCACTAAGTTATGGGGACATAAACACACCAGCATCGGTTGTCATGTGATGGTGGGCGGACAAGCACAGACATACGTATAAATATATACATACATATATATATATATATATATATATATATATATATATA
>NC_068989.1:43455876-43460286 GCF_001194135.2 Octopus bimaculoides | reverse complement strand
TACCACACAGCCACGCCTGCGCACACACACACACACACACACACACACACACACACACACACACACACACACATATATATATGCATTTATATGTATGTATGTTCATGTATATATATATGAATGTATTTTACTTGTTTCAGTCATTAGTCTGCGGCCATGCTGGGGTAGTGTTGAAAAATGTTAATCAAACGAATCGACACCAGTACTTTTTTTAAAGCCTGGTAATCATGCTATCAGTTATTTTTGCCGAATTGCTAAGTTACACACCAACACCAGTTGCCAAGCGATAGGAGGAGGCAATCACACGCACACATACAACAGGCTTCTTTCACTTTCCGTCTATCAAATCTACTCACAAGACTGAACCCCGAACCGCTTGTTTGGGAAACAAATTGTTTTTCACACTGCCACTCCTGTGCTTACATGTATGTATACAGGTGCGCGCATGTGCGTGCGTGTACATGTGTGTGAGTGCATACAACGTAACTCAGCTCCAAAGATTTGGCTGTTATTTCTAACACTCCCTGCTACCACCTAACAGCGATTTGCGATAAAGGAGCCAAAATACCTGCTACGTGGTAGCAGGGCGTGCAAGAAATAACAGCCAAATCTTTCCTTTTCTGGGGAAAGGAGCCGTTTACGCATAATTTCGACGTCACATTCGTTGAAAGCACGCGAAATAATCTGGAAAAGAAAAAAACCCCACGAAACAAAACTCCGTTGCTGGGAAACTCAGACTTTCCAGGTGACCCAACAGGTCACGAGTAGTCTAGCGTATATGTGTGTATATATATATATATATATATATATATATGTATATATATACACAAATATTTTATAATTATAAGCATAATTATAATCAGGGATCAGCTAATTGCTTCGTCACGCACCGAATTTAGAAATAGCAGTTAAAATACCATTCCGCTACCATAAATATCTCCCAGACAGTAACACACTTTTTTTTTACCTAAGCAAAGAGAAAAAATAACGAATCCACTCGACTTAGATTAGCTACATACGCGTTTCGGGATTAAAGTAAAGTTATATTTATTTACTTATTTCACCTCATCAGTGCAGCATTTCAAATATAGATTTGAGAGTGTTAGAATTAAATAGGTACGAGGTCAAGCATCATCGCATAACTGATATTTAACCAGCACTTCCAAAAATATATACAACCGAATGAGAACACGTATTTATCCTCGAATACCCACGTGTTACAAGTAATCCCGCAGAAACTGCAATTTTCGATCAGGGAGTAAATTATATTTCAATAATAATAAAAGGGTAAAATTAATGAATTAATTAATGATTAATAATTTTGCCAAGTAGTTCGGTACGTTAAAATAACCTTTTTTTGGTAACATTATACAAATATTCTATAATTATAAGCATAATTATAATCAGGGTCAGCTAATTGCTTCGCTACGCACCGAAAGTATATATATATATATATATATATATATATATATATATAAACATAAACACACATACATATATATATATTAATGTTTATTTATGTCAAGATATACTTAGAAATAAATTAAAATGAAACTGCATGATTACTTAATACTTTTAGTCGAATATATATATTTTAACTTTTACAATGAAATCTTTGACTTCGAAGCCTCGGCTTGCTCACCATCTGTGAAAGCAAGCAAATCGAACTTCCGAATTTGAAGATCACTGTCAATTTCATCTTTGTTACAACTCTATCTATCTATCTATCTATCTATCTATCTATCTACCTACCTACCTACCTACCTACCTATCTGTACTTATACATGCATAGTTGTGCGTGTATGTATGTATGTATATGAGTACACAGAGAGTCGAGTGGCCTCTTAAATCACGTCTTTATATCCTAAAAATGACATATTTAATAATGTAATACAAAGTACACAATGCATGAAAAAATAAAAATAAACAAGTCGTCAACCCGGAAAGTCGTAAGTAGAACGACTACGATCATGTGTCTGCTCGACCAGCTCCGGCCTTGGGCTAAAGATCAAAACAACAGCTATAACAGCAACAATTATTTATATATAAATATTTGCTTTATTATGTGATACTTTCCTCAGGTTGATTTACCAAAGCTGGAAGTTTATTGCCTGCTTTCTCGCCTTACTCAAGGAAATGAAAATATTTTCTTTGCTGTTTATGCTACCTGCTTTATTATTCATCATCTTCGTAACACCTTTGATCTTATTGATAAGCCGACTGCAGCGAGATAAGCTGAAGTCGCGTGCATTCACTCGGCACCGAATTGAAGGAAATTAAAGCAAGCTTCAGCGCACAGCTTTGTTTGATAAAGTCATTTGATAATAAACAGAAAAGTGAATTATTTTTACGTGAATGCAACCAACATTATTTCTTCGGTGACGGAATAGGAATTTCCTGTACATGAAATATATCGATAACTATTAACCTGGGGGAAGGTACGGCAGTGTGGCTGACGAAATAATACCTTACGGTGTTGGTTTCCTTGTTTCAATCCCGCCATGGTTGTTTTGCCAATTGTCCTTCTGGCGTTGAGAAAGTCAAGTTCCATTATAGTACTGGAGTCAAGTTAATCGACTAACTCCTTCCGATAAATATCTGTCCTTGTGCACTTGTAAGAAATTATTGGTGTTCACACTGGTCAGCATTCTACTTTATGAGAATAGTGGATGGGCAAAATCATTAGAACGTAAGAGAAAATAACTTGCGATACTTCTTCTGACACTACGTTCGGAGTTCAAATCAGATCGATGTCAATTTTGCAACTCACATCCCTGGAGTTCATAAAATAAAGTACCAATTATATACTGAGGTCATTGCAATTGACTGTTCGCCCCTCCTAAATTCCAGATCTTGTGTCTATGCTGGAAACCATCATTTACTTGCGACTCTATGTTTCTGAGCACGAATAACATCAAGGTCTAATTTGGATTCATACTTCCAGTGTGAATAAAATATAAGCAGCCAATGAGCACATATGTAGCTGTGTGGAGGAATTACTAAGACAGATGTTGAACGGAAGTCTGTCGTGTACACACACACACAGACACATGCACACACACACACACACACACACACTATGCATATATTCACATATACATGTGTGTGTACGTGTATGTACATATGTGTCTATCTATCTACCAATCTATCAATCTCTCTCTCTCTCTGTCTCTCTCTCTCTATATATATATATGGTGAAAATTTACAAAAGAAACAAAAGACGAAGACGGGTGTGTAAACAACAAACAGATGTATTAGTTTAATGCTTAGGAAGTGAAAAAGTCTTTTACGTTTCGAGCCTACGCTCTTTGACAGAAAGGAACACAGAAATAAACAGGGAGAGAAAATAAAAAAGGTTTAGTGGCTAGCGATCTATCATATATATTAATATTTAACAAAAGTAATAGAGTGACTCAAGGTCCGAGTGTTTCGTGCGTTGGTACTTATCAAGTTTGATAAATGCCAACGCACAAAACTCTCGGACCTTGAGTCACTCTCTTATTATTGTTAAATATTAATAAAAATATACATACAATCATATTTTGATTTCTATTTTACCTGTTTGCGTCAACATACTTGTGTATGTGTATATATATATATATATGTGTGTGTGTGTGTGTATGTGCGCGCGCGCATATATATAAATGAATAAAAACAGCTTGTTGCAATGTTATACTGTGTCAAAACACCTAGATTGCAAGAAATAAGAGCTACAATGCTCTTATATATACATGCTCAGGTGTGGCTGTGTGGTAAGAAGCTTCTTTTCGCTTGTACACCTTTCTGCGCGTGAGTGTGCACGAGCGGTTTGTGTGGTAAGAAGCTTGCTTCCGCGTATTGTTGAATCCGCTTCTTGCAGCTGAACAAGGAAGACGTGAGTTTTTTAGCTCCGTCTTTGAAGAAAAAGTGAAGCCGTCAAGGTAGGTGTTTTTGTTCTTTGAGCTGGATGGGATTTATTGTTTGTGTTTAATTTTTGTCAGTAAATTCTGCCCAGCTCTGAGGCAATTTCGCCTGCTTTTGGCGGCTAAAATTGTTGCTTGCGTAGCAAGCAAAAGTTGTTTTTTGAGGGCGTATCCTCGCTTGAAAAAAGTTGAACTGCTTCAATTTTGTGTGAAATTTGTGGAAGCAATTTTCGTTTTCATCTTTCATTTTATCTAGTTTCAGCTCATGAGCTGTGGCCATGCTGGGGCAAGTGAATAATTTGTCTAATTTATTGTGAGAGTTATTGTGTTAGGCGTATATCGCATTCAAAAACAGAAAAGCAGTTGAACTTCTGAATTAATTTTTGTAAAATTTGTGGAAGCTTATTCCAGTCGCTGTGTTCCGGTTTCGAGTTGCACCGTGAATAGGCCCGGAGTAATTGTGGCCAGATAATTTGTTCACTTTTAGTGAATAGTTGTGGAAGTTGTT
>NC_068989.1:43451775-43454732 GCF_001194135.2 Octopus bimaculoides | reverse complement strand
GATGGCGGAAGATGGGGTCACAAGCGATATTGAGGAAGAATATGGATAGAAATTGGAAAGCCTCAATGTTATGAATTGAGGAGGGGTTTGAAACCTCATTTTGTTTAATCAAAGTAAGAGGCGTATCGCCTCCTTTTTTGTATCAATGAACATTATGAACAGTGTAAGGGGCTTGTTGCCTCATAAGAGAACAATGTTTTCGGGGATCAGACAGTCGGCGGGCGCTGCTTCCCCCCATTTATTCATTAATCATCATTTTTCCATTAATAACATTATGTCTATGTCCAGCCCGCAGCTTCCTTTTTCTGTATGAGGCCTTTATGGCCAATTTTAATGAAAAAAAGAAGCTTGCTTCCCTTACTACGGTTTGGACGTGTTTTTCTTCTCGGTAAGCGTTTTGCTGTATTGTTGCTATTACTTCGTTCCATTATTTGGATTATCTATGGATTTTATTACTGAAGATTTGTTGTTGAACGATTGTTGAACTGTCTTGTTCCCCGGTTTTTTCCGGGGAATAATTTTATAATTTTATAATTTGTTATTGTTGAACTGTGTCTGTTGGCCATTGTGACTGTATATAGTCTTTCTAGACTATTTTTGTGCCCCTCCCCTGAACGGGTGTGGGATTTGAACTGATTATTGGACCCAATTAAAAAAAAAAATATATATATATATATATTACTGTCTTCTGCAAGAGGAAAACCTCTTTATAGGTTTCCCATTTTTTCGGGAAACCAATATTTGTATTTGCAATTTTTCTTGTGGATAATTTATTTCAACAGAATAATGTTCATTTTCATGTGTCATTCATTATATCATATTTTATTTTTATATTTTTATTTGTTATATGTCCCCACATGTGTTGTAGTGTCCCCCTCTGTGTAATGCCTTTATGGCAATTTAAAAGAAATAGAGAAAGAAATAAAGAAGTTTGCTTCCCAACCACATGTTCTGAGTTACTAGGAGTTACTTTTGAAGCGTTCTTTGAACTGCCAAATGTCAGTTTACTGGGAAAGAAACAGCGCAGTTATTAATAAGAGGATTTGAAATTCATGCATTCAAGATTTCAAAACTCTGCATCACTTCTTCATAGTCAGTTTGCCTTCGTAAGTCCTATTGAAGAGACAGTATAAAATTACGACTATTACGGTTTCATTTGGCGACTTAGAAGAATTGCAATAAAAAACCACTTGTGAAAATGAAATTGAGGAATAATAGTGGAAGAGAATATTTTATTACAAGAGGGGACGATTGAGAAAGGAGGTGGAAATAAGGGCCTTTTACTGCAAGAAATGCTTAAAATAAAAATAAAATAGTTTAATAATGAAATATGATTACTTAAATATTATGAAATAAATATCATAAAATAAGTTTAAAAATGAAATGGAGTTTTATGAAGTATGTGTAAACACATGCAGTGAGTCGATTGTCAACGAGATGGTTAAATCGTTGTATTGAATGTTTTGTCTCTATTTGTTTCGACTCCTTATACTTTGAGTTCAAATCCCACCCTGTTCAACTTTGCCTTTCATCCTTTCTTGGTCGATAAATAAAATGCGATTCAAGTACTAGGTGTCGAGTCTTTCTTTCTCTTTTCTTTTTTTTCTCTCTTTCTCTTTGTTGCTTGTTCAGACCCCTCTGTCTGTCTGTCCGTCTGTGTCTTTCTCTTTGCTGCTGTGTTCAAACCTGGAGACGGATTGGCTCTTTCAGGTTTAAAATGCCCAAGATACACCGTTAATAACAATGGTGCTCCTACAACAACGTGATCAAGACTCGGCAACAGCAGTATACCACCACCGCCACCACTACCATCAAACATATATAGACACAGATACATCAATAAATAGCCAACAAATTGCTCAATAATTAGAACGTGCGTCTTTAAGTTTTACTGACAGCTAATAGGTAAGTGTAAACTATCTGAATTATATAATATGATCAACAGTTGGACCACGGTCTAGTACAGTCTAACCAACAGTTAGACCACATCTAGTACATTCAAGTTAGTGGCACATCATCAGTTAAAGACTTAATTCGTTTGATTCGTCTATAAAACTGATGGGTTTAAAAACGACATGTTGTTTCAAAATGGGTAAGTAAGGATCAGTGAGAAATTCAAATTTAAGATTTAGTTTCCAAGTTTATGAAGGCCCGACATGGGCATTATTGAGTTAAATTATTGAGTAATGGATTCAAATAATGATATAGGTCTTTAGTAGAATGAATTTTACCACGGTATACACACACGTAAAGGTGTGTGGCTTGGTGGTTATAATATTCGGCTAACGATCACAAGGTCAAAATGGGTAAGTAAGGATCAGTGAGAAATTCAAATTTAAGATTTAGTTTCCAAGTTTATGAAGGCCCGACATGGGCATTATTGAGTTAAATTATTGAGTAATGGATTCAAATAATGATATAGCTCTTTAGTAGAATGAATTTTGCCACGGTATACACACATGTAAAGGCGTGTGGCTTGGTGGTTAGGGTATTCAGTTAACGATCGCAAGGTTGTGAGTTCAATTCCCGGCGACGCGTTGTGTCCTTGAGCAAGGCGCTTTATTTTACGTTACTCCAGTTTCACTCAGCTGGCAAAAATGAGTTGTATCTGTATATCAAAGGGCCAGCTTTGTCACACTCTGTGTCACACTGAATCTCCCTGAGAACTACGTTAATGTCTGTGGAGTGCTCAGTCACATGCACGTCAATTTCACTAGCAGGTTGTTCCGTTGATCGGATCAACTGGAACCCTCATCGTCGTAACCGACGGTGTGCCGGTTTACACACACACACACACACACACACACACACACACACACACACACAGGTGAAGGCGCGTGACCTAATGGTTAGGATATTACACTCATGATCGCGAGATAGTGGCTTCGATTCCCGGGCCGTAAATTCTGTCTCTCGAGCAAAACACAAAGCTTTGGTCAGCCCGAGTCTACAGTTGA
>NC_068989.1:43450296-43451765 GCF_001194135.2 Octopus bimaculoides | reverse complement strand
GGCTTCGATTCCCGGGCCGTAAATTCTGTCTCTCGAGCAAAACACAAAGCTTTGGTCAGCCCGAGTCTACAGTTGAAGACAGTCGCCCAAGGTGCCACGCAGTGGCGCTGAACTCGGAACCGCGTGGTTGGGAACCAAACTTAACACACACATAGCCACACCTGCGTATATATACATGTGTGTGTGTGTGTGTGTGTGTGTGTGATGATATGTAATTGTATATTGGATGCTTACAATAAATAAAATGTAGAAAGTGTAAAATTGAAAATAAGTTAAAGAACATTATATTCAAACTTGCAGTATTATAATAAGTTTTCCGTTTCGTTGCAAAATTTCAAATTATATTGATACAAAACGTGTAATAAATAGAGAAATGCCATATCATAAAACGGATTTGATTTATTGAATTTATATATAAAATAGGTTGGTGCGAAACCGTTCCATCAAATTAATATGAATGTGGTTGATGGTATGGTAACATCTTACATTTAAATTTGATATCTAGATGTTAAAAAAAACCCAAATGAAGCTTTTCGATTTAAAACCAAATAAGTGAAAGACTTAATTTATACTAGTAATATAATTGGTATATATGTATGTGTGTGTGTGAGTGTGTGTGCGTGCGTGTGCGTGTGCGTGTGTGCGTGCGTGTGTGTGTGTCCGTCTGTCCAGGATTGTTTTTAAAATAATACAATGACATATTGCGTTACATATTGGTAAAATGAAATGAAATAATAGAATGAGAATTAGAAATTTCAAATATAGGTCCATATATTATGTCATATTATATTGTATTACATATATCAATGATAAGTTACGTAATAAACTACGGACATTCTCTATATTTTAATGAAACATTTAGAATAAGTTGTACACCACAAAGCTTCCATGAAACTATAAAAGTTTGTATATTGGATAATAATAATAATAATAATTATTATTATTTCTACTCTAGGCACAAGGCCTTGAACATTTTTGGGGAAGGGAGCTATTCGATTATATCAACCCCTGTGTGTAACTGGTACTTATTTTATCGACCCCGAAAGAATGAAAGGCAAAGTTGACCTCGACGGATTTGAACGCACAACATAGCGACGGGCGAAATACCGCTAAGCAGTCCAGCGGGCTTACGATTCTGCCAGTTCGCCGCCTTAATAATAATAATAATGATAGTAATAATAATAACAGTAATAATAATAATAATAATAATAATTTCAAATTTTAGCACAAGGCCAGCAATTTTTGGGGAGAGAATAAGTCGATTACATCGACTCCAGTGTTCAACTGGTACTTATTTCATCGATCCCGAAAAGATGAAAAGCAAAGTCGACCTCGGAGGAATTTGAACTCACAATGTAGCGGCAGACGAAATACCGCTAAGCATTTCGCCCGTCGAGCTAACGATTCTGCCAGCTTGCCGCCTTAATAATAATAATAATAATAATAATAATAATAATAATAATAATAAT
>NC_068989.1:43444938-43448626 GCF_001194135.2 Octopus bimaculoides | reverse complement strand
TTTAATTAAAATTTTTTAAAAGGTTTAATAAAAAATAACAACTAATTAATCAATAATTAATCAATAATGTATTCACCCTTGTTGTTTACAACTTCTTCCCAACGTTCAACAAGATTTTCAATACCTCTTTGGTAGAAATCATCCGATTTCGATTCGAAAAATTGATCCAACCAAGCTCTCAATTCTGCATCAGTACTGAACGAAACTCCGCGCATAGCATTTGAAAGAGATCGAAAGAGATGGAAATCCGTTGGTGCCAAATCAGGAGAGTACGGCGGGTGTGGCAGCACTTCCCAGCCATGCGTTTGAATGGCTTCCTTGATCATATTGGCGATATGAGGGCGGGTTGTCGTGCAACAGAAGAACTCCATGTTGACGATTAGGTTTTTTCTCTTGAATAGCCGTGTTGAGTCTTTCCATTTGTTGAACATAGAGCTCCGCGTTGACCGTCTGGTTCCGTTCAAGCAATTCGTAATGGATAATCCCTTCCCAGTCCCACCATACGCACAACATCGTTTTATGCGGATGAAGATCTTGTTTCACATGCGGTGTCGCTTGTTTACCGGGGCTAAGCCATTCCTTACGCTGCTTCATATTCATGTACAGGCACCATTTTTCGTCGCTAGTAACGATTCGGTAAAGAAGTCGTTGCTTGTGTCGATGAGTTGAGACTTGGATCCAACTTGTACAAATGCAAAACAAAAGTCAAACATAAAATAATAATAATAATAATAATAATAATAATAATAATAATAATAATAATAATAATAATAATAATAATAACGTACCTTGATGCAGTACCAGGCAGTGACTCTCATGGCTTCTGATTGGAAGTGTTAACATGTACATGTTTTGTCTTGGTGCAAATGATCTGGTCAATACCGCTGATTCGCTTGTAATTTGCTTGACCCTTGGTGGATGACAGTATTTACATTTCTGATCACGAGCAGGAGTAGTGGTGGAGCATCATAACCATGTGCTGAGAGGGACTTTTTGGAGTTTGTATAATTTACCTCTGGAAACATGAGTGTTTCGTTCATCATCCTTAAACAACCTTTATACAGGGGCCTTTTGAGCTGGATGAGCTACTCGACCTGAAGAAAATTCTAACAGGGCTTCGGCTGCAAGGTCATGCGCTGTTTATCTTGATATAAGATCACCATGTCGCGCACATATGGTTGTGATGCATGTACGTGGTGTACCTTTATCAGATGGGTAGCCATGATGGGTATATTGGGCTTTGTATAGTTGTATTCCAGTGTCACTTTGATGACATGCGCTGCTGTCTCAATCAATAGTAATAATAATAATCATTTTGGCTCAAGGCCAGCAAATTTGGGGGAGGAGTAAGTCGATTACATTGACCTCCAGTACTTGACTGGTACTTATTTCATCGACTCCAAAAGGATGAAAGAAAGTCGACCTCGGCGGAATTTGAACTCAGAATGTATAGACGGATAAAATACTGCTAAGCATTTTGTCCAGTCTGCTAATGATTCTGCCAGCGCGCCGACTTAATAATAATCATTTCTATTAAAAGCACAAGGTTTGAAATTTGGTGGGAGGGGACTAGTCGATTACATCGACTCCAGTACTTGACTGCTACTTAATTTATCGACTCTGAAAAAATGAAGGCAAAGTAGAATTCGGTGGAATTTGAACTCAGGAAAGTAAAGACGGACGAAATGCCGCTAAGCATATTTTTGCCCCGGGTGCTAATGGTTCTCCCAGCTCGCCTTAATAATAATGATAAATGCCCTGGTGCAGTACCAGGCAATGACTCTCATCGCTTCTGATCATAATTGATTGGAAGTGTTATCATGTACATGTTTTGGTATAAAAGATGGTCTACAGCAAGTTTGTTGCTCAATGCCACAGATTTGCTTGTCACTTGCTTGACCATAACCAGTTGCGCATGGCCTTTGGTGGCTGACGATATGTGCATCTCTGATCACGAGCAGGAGTAGCGACGGAGCGCCATAGTCATGTGTTGAGAGAGATTCTTTGGGATTTGAATAACTCACCCTTAGAAACATGGGTGTTTTGTCCATCATCCTTAAACAACCCTTATTCAGGGACCTTTTGGGCGCGATGGGCTACTCGACCTGAAGACGTGTAGTCATGATGGGTATATTGGGCTCGTATATTTGTACCCCAGTGTCACTTTGATGGCAACTATGGCTCTCTCACTCAATAACAACAACAACAACAACAACAACAACAACAATAATAACAATAATGATAATGATAATAACAATAACAATAATAATAATAATAATGATAATAATAATAATAATAATAATAATAATAATAATAATAATAATAATAATAATATGTATGTATATATGTATGTATGTATGTAAGTATGTATGTATTTATGAATGAAATATTATTTTCGCAAATTATTGGGCCATCCCATAAATAATGCATATTTTTCAATTGCATGAAGTAAAAGTCGGAGGTTGACGGGATAAACTACTTGCATCAACTTACTATAAAAGTAGGGAGTAATTTTACCTTGTCTTATTCTTAGTGCAAGTTTTGAAGGATGCAGTTCGATTTTAATAGTTATTTTTTTCAGAGCTATAATGGAAGTGACATAGAAGCTTATTCGGCATATTTTACTTAATGAGTTCAACAAATGCAACAACGCTACGGAAAGTGCAAGGAATATTATTGCAGTATATGGGGATTAGACAGTAAGCGTAAACCAGTGTCAACGGTGGTTCCAGAAATTCCGAGCCGGAAACTACAGCTTAGAAGATGAACCTCGTCTTGGAAGATCTGTAGTACTCGACGGGAGCGTCCCGCAAACCCTGGTGGAACAAAATACCATCATAACTGTTGAGGAACTAGCAGAAAAGCTTAGATTTGGTCATTCGACCATTCATCAACACCTGCGTGGCATCGGAAAAGTCAGCAAATTGGGTCAATGGGTTCCTCACAAACTTTCCGAGTCTAATCGCGCGCAGAGAGTGAATGTTTGCTCTTCTTTGCTGTCACGCCTCACGAATGAACCTTTTTTTTTGGACCGAATAGTGACTGGTGACGAGAAATGGGTTCTCTCTAAAAATGCCAAGCGCCGAAGACAGTGGGTAGGGAAAGGAGAAACACCGGTATCCTAGTCTAAAGAAGGTCTTCACCCACATAAGGTGTTGTTATCTGTTTGGTGGAATATGAAAGGTTTAGTCTACTTTGAACTTTTAAACCTAAATCAAGCGATAACAAAGGAGATGTATTGCGAACAGCTTGAGCGGCTTAAGTCAGCGATAGAAGAAAAATGACCATCTTTGGTTTCAAGACGAAAGATATTCTTCCATCAGGGTAATGATCGGCCACATACATCGAGGAGGACATCCCAAAGTTTGGAACAGTTTGAGTGGATAACAATGTCCACCCAACACATTCGCCGGATTTTGCCCTATCTGATTATCATTTATTCCGCAGTCTTTAAAATCATTTGAATAGAAAAAATATGAATTCTGTAGACGAGGTCAGAACAGTACTAGAGGAGTATTTTATGTCATGGGCAAGTAAATTTTGGAAAAGGTGCTTTGCAAGTCTACCAGATAGATGGAAGAGCATTGTAGAAAATGATGGAGGGTATGTATATTTTAGGTTAAAAAAGAACTTTGTTTATCATAATTTTGAAAAATAAAAGTATATAAAAAGTATATATTCTTTCTAC
>NC_068989.1:43439111-43443232 GCF_001194135.2 Octopus bimaculoides | reverse complement strand
AGAGAGAGAGAGAGAGAGAGAGAGAGAGAGAGAGAGAGAGAGAGAGAGAGACTGATATAGTGGACGAGTGGACTAAACAACCTGCAGTAATCTGTAATTGTCGGAGTTCAAGTCAAATTGAAGCCAATTTCTCCCTTCTTTTAGCCAGTATCGATAAAATATGTACCAGTTATAGTACCGGATATCAATCAAATCAATTGTCCCCACCCAGCATTCCCTAAAATAACTATGACAACGTGAAGCATGAATGATATTAATCGAGATATTTATTTCCTATATTACTACATCACAAAAATATCAAATACTGTTTTGTTTAACTTTGTTACACACACACAAATACACACACACACACATACAAACACACACACACGACACAAACGCTTGCACACGCACGCACACACACATGCACGCACACCCACACATACACAAATGTGTATATGTGTGCGAAGAGGCTCCTTCGTTTGTTGGTATGTTGTATTCTAAGATGAACTATTGTTTCTTGAGGCGCCCTTCCTCTGATTCCTGCTTATACAAACCATCAATAGCCAATCAATTTAGGGACTACTGTGCGTTGCTGGGCCTTCGTTATATTCTTGCTAACGCAAACTTTCTTGAGCTCTTTGCTTTCTATGGAAAATAGGTCATCGACGATTTTTTTCCCACTATTTCCGACTCTGGGCTGTTTTTTCTGCTTCCCTCCAGCTGGATTCGTCTGGTACGAAAGAAGTATGATTTCTCCCCTAGTCTTATTGATTTTGAATCATCCATGATGCTACTGTAAGTACTTTATCCTAGATAGGAGTGTTGACCCTATCCGAACCTATTTTTACCTCTATGGTGGTCCATATTAATCTAACCGCTATCCTTTGACTTGTCCAGCGTGTGAGTCCCTACCAGCCCCTTACGATCCCTGACATAGCACTCAGGATCACTGAGGCACAGAAGCCATCCCAACACAACAAGCACTGAGTCTTGTGGCTGACAAAATGTCCATAGCCATCTGAATCTCCTGTTTCTTCTCCAGCCCAAGACAATTTCTTTACCTTTTCTATCAACAGTTGACAACAGATTATGACTCCCATTGTAAATTTCAATAAGATTCCTTAATGAAAACACATTAACGTTGCCGATTGAAACATTCCGTTAAATCTCTTATTTAATTTGATCACGTGATTGACAATAGAATTATCACAATTTCCACTTCGTTGATGTCTTAACAAAGTTCGGTTTAACATATGACATCTTCCTTTCGTTAATGTCGCAAACAATTACGTTCTGATTCCTTAACAGGAATTTTAACTTGATTTAACATCTTTTAAAGCACGCATTTTATATTCAATAGAATATGTGAAGAAAAGCTAAAAAGCCGTCAAAACAAACACAAAAAAACAAAATTTGTGTTTCTTTTTACTAATTTGTTCATACACTGAAAGGATTAAAATTTGTCCATAAATTGAAAATCTTAGAATTAAAATAAGATGAGTATATGTTCCGGTTGCTTTGAAAACGCATAAACACACATATAGAAGGACAGGCAAACAATAACAGGCGTATTTGAAAAGTTAAGTTTACAATTTATATGGTGCTAGTTGATACTTTACTTTGCTTTATGTTTACCGTGACTATCGCCTTCGTATTGACCATGCATTCATAATTAATATTGTTATATCATCTTGTCACCGATGATTCGTAACAGCTGTAAAGATATGAAACGATTACATAATGTAAATTATATACGTAACTATTCATAATACATTCCTTGCACCTGTTATCGTTTGTCTGTCTTCTTACTTCTATACCCGCTCGACTTCAATCGTTATTCTAGCCGTCTTTCCAAACCTTTTGGCTACTTATCGGGATGACAAAATTAGAATTGAAGATCTCTCTGAGTAAATATCTACACCACGCTTGCACTAACATTTTATTACCTATTGTTTATATATATCCATAAATACATACAAAGCGAAAGTGGAAATGACCGTGCACAGGAACAGAAACAACTACATTGAGGAAGAACCATTTATTAATACACAAAACTGTTAAGTTCGCTTTAAATTCATTTTAGATGTCAAAATTTTCGTCTCACAATTGCAATGGAGCAGTGTCAGTAACCAGGTCACAACTGTGCGACGAAAATTTTGACACCTTCTAAAATAAATTCATATTTTAAAGATTTGTGTGTTATTAAATAGCACTTACCTGATATTGTTGTTTGTAATATTTTTCTGATAAGGCAGCGAGCTGACAATCATTAGCACGCCGAGTGAAATGCTTAACGGCATTTCATCCGTCTTCACATTCTGAGTTTAAATTCCACCGAGCTCAACTTCACCTTTCATCCTTTCGGAGTTAAGTACGAGTTGAACACTGGAGTTGATGTAATCGACTCACCACCTCCTCCGAAATTGCTGGCCTCGTGCCAAAATTTAAAAGAAAATATGCATATTTATTGGTAAATCGTCAAGTAAAGAAAGATATTTGTTTTTAATGATCGATAAGCTTATCTGGTCTGGTCCAATGTTAGATCAGCATATTTACAGAAGACTTCTTCTATTCAATCTTTTAACCTAATATTTATGCGCTGTTATTTATTGCTTAATTTTCTTTGCATTTCACTGTCCAAAAATGAATTATTTCACATTGACGCTTCTGTAACTGCTTTTTTTTCTAGGTAAAAGTGCTGAACTTGTGCAAACCAATTTTTACCTCTGTGAAGAGGGGTCTGGCTTCGATCCTTTGACTTGTTCAGCAGGGAAGACTCTTATTGAAGCATACAAGCTACCTCACCACAACAAGGGCTGGATCTTGTGGTGGAGAAACCTTCTGTATTTTATAACGGTAAGAGAATTTCTAGACTGAAAGAAAAATTTTATGATTCTTTGCCATTACATTTAAAATTTAAATTATTAGATAGAATAATTGCAGCACTTATACAAGCTTGTCTTGTGAAAATGCACGGCTTCGGTTTGCGGTCATAACTGTCGTGGGTTCCACTCCTGCATCGAGCGGTGTGTTGTATCTCTGAGCAAGTCATTTCATTTCATGTTGCTCCAAGCTGTTCAGCTGAAAATGAGTGCTAGCCGAGTACTGGTACGCAGCCCTTTCTCCTTTCAGCTGTTATCTTGGATGTTCCTATATGACGATTAGGAGAGTTGAGGCTGTGGCTATATCTGCTTACGACTACATAGGCACTTAAAACTATTAGCGAAAGCTTTCTACGTTATCTAGCGATACTCATTCACAGCGGATGGCTGGATTTTTACACAAGCCTAACCTGTGAAGGCGGGTGGACAGGTGGTTAGAGTCTTGCACTCGTTACTGTCATATCGTGTGTTCGAGTCCTGGACCGGGCTGCCACATGTTATGCGTGTTGTGTTCTTGAGCAAAACACTTCATTTCACGTTGGTATGGTACTGTGCATGAACCGGCATGCCAAAGAATAGACCCAGCGTTATTGGTGCTCGGCAGTAACAGCAGCGATAGCAGCAGCAGCAACAGTAGTAGTACCAGCAAAGTGTCCTGTAGTAACAGCAGCAGCAGCAGCAATAACAACAGTAACACCAATCATGCAAGGATATTTACACGGAAATATATTGGAGCAACGGAGGCGACTAAATAACCGCAGGCGCTCATTTTGGATCTCAGAGAGGCGCAACGTTACGTCTTTGACCAATTACCTATGGCATTTAAAAGAAGGAATGCCATATAGGATTAAATGTAAGCTCCTGGAACAACCTGGACCAGACTTCATCGGGAGCAGCCATTTCATCCTATGCTGTTGTTACTATTGCTGCCTCTATCGCTGAAAATGCTGCTGTAACTACCGGACACGTTGCTGGTGCTGTTGTTGTTGTTGTTGCTGCTGTCACTGCTGTTGCTGCTGTTAGTGCCGTGCACCAAGAACGTTGGTTCTATTCTTTGATATGCCGGTCCCCATACATCACTAGAGCAACGTGAAAGGAAGTGTTTTTTGCTCAAAAACACAATGCAATGCCTGGTCTGGGAATCGAACCCATGATCTGACGATCGTGAGTGCGTGGCAGACAGATAGCAGGAGGGTTAAAAATAAGTGCCGGGGTCGATTCGTTCGACTAAAACCAAGTAAAAGGTATATATATATA
>NC_068989.1:43437046-43437570 GCF_001194135.2 Octopus bimaculoides | reverse complement strand
TATATATATATATATATATATATATATATTTATATATATATATAACACTCTTGCCTTTCATTATTAGGATAAATTTTTAACAAATGATGCAAATTTAAACAATACAAGTAAATACTCCTTAGGTTTGTCCAGTAAAACATATACAAATCGAATATTTTAAGCTAGTCGTGTGTTACCCTAGAGCTAGATAAGCAGTTTAACTGAAATATTCATGTGGCTAATTTACATAAATTAAAATATTTAATACTGAAGGAAAACCAACCTATTCAGGATTATTACATTAATATATTAAAATATCAATATAAATAAAATTATAATTTTACTCTTTCCATCGGCAACCGATCTATCTATCTATCTATCTATCTATCTATCTATCTATCTACCGTTAGATTGATTGTCCTTTGAAAGAGGAAAATTATATGCATGTGCTTACACACACATGTATATACATATGTATATATGTATATATGTATATATATATGTACACATATCTATATATATATGTATGTATGTATATATATATA
>NC_068989.1:43432997-43436946 GCF_001194135.2 Octopus bimaculoides | reverse complement strand
GAAAACCCGTGCTAAAACTGCTGCCTTAGATATTCTTACTGATAAATGGCTAGAAAAACCTCTGAATGGCAAATACTCAAAGAGAGCGAATAATGCCGATGTTGACAAAACTCTTACCCATCAATGGCTAATGGCCTCTGGCTTAAATCTGAAACAGAAGGGTTTATCATAGCAGATCAAGATCAATGCCTACCTACAAGGAACTAATTGAAATCATTGATCATGTTGTCTCCATGTGCAGTCTTCTTGCGCCTACAGAGTATCTCAAGAGACATGATAGAGCTGCACAATATATTCACTTTTTAATTTTCAAAAACCTGGACTTGCCCCTTGATAAAAATTGGTGCGAACACAAACCACCTCAAGTGCTTGAAAATGATCACATCTCACTCCTCTGGAACTTCGCCATTCAAACTGGCAGAAATATAGATGCAAATAGGCCAGATATCATATTGAAAGACTTCAGACAAAAATCATGCCTCCTCATTGATATGACTGTCCCAATCGCTATAAACGTATCTGTCAAGACCTACAAAAAACTGAGCAAGTGTAAAGATCTTGAAATAGAAATTAGCAAAATGTGGAACCTGAAGACTAAAACAATACCTGTTGCCATAGGTGCCCTGGGAATGATAACAAAAGGAGCTAATTGCTACCTAGCTCAGATACCAGGAAACGCCAAATGGCAGAAATTCAAAAGATAGTGCTCATGGGAACTGCCCATATCCTACGCAAAATACTATCTATGTAATCTCAAATTTTCAAACAAACATAATTTTCTTATGGTTTCTTAAAGATTCTCTAGAACAACACTATGTACAAAACCAAATATATGGCACCCTAGGCATAACACCAGCATGAACTTCTAACTTGTTATCCCTTGAGGTCTCTGGGTGAGACGTGGAGCCAACTTGTACAAATGTAAAGCAAAAGTCAAACATAAAATAATAATAATAATAATAATAATAATAATAATAATAATAATAATAATAATAATAATAATAATAATTACAGGTTCTGCCTGTTATAACTGGTGCATTGGGTACTGTGAGTAAAGATATAGACTTGTGATTGAAAGAGAATGGAACAAAATGTCCTGCAGAGCTTCTACAGAAAGTTTGCCTCAAGGGGCAGGAAAGATTATCAGGAGGGTTTTAAGCACTTGAAATACTATCGAAAGCCTGTGGATACCTAACTTTACAGGTAGTAACTGGCTACCCACATAAATTCTAGCAGGAATAAAAATGAATCTGAGTTAAATCAATAATAATAATAATAATAATAATAATAATAATAATAATAATAGTAATAATAATAATAATAATGATAATAAGGGGTGTTACCTTAGTTCACTGGTAATGAACAGCTGACACCGTAGTACATCTCCTGCGTTAGAAGCTGAACAAAGACAATAAAATAATAATACTAATAATAATAAGATGGACAATTACACGTGACAATGATACCAAATGCAGAGGAAAGTAGGGCATTCTGGAGAGGGATCTGGGACCAACCTGTAGAGCATAATGATGAAGCGGAGTGGCTGCATGAAATCCAAGATAGGTTAAGAAATATAGACGGCCAAGAAGACATAAAAATAATTAGAGAAATGATAAAAAAAGCAGTATAAAAAAATTCCCAAATTAGAAGAGCCCAGAACCGGATGGGGGTTCAAGGTTATTGGATAAAGAAACTGAGAGGGCTCCAGGAAAGGATAGCCCAACAGCTAGATGAGTGCTTGCAGAAAGAGGGAAATACGTTGTTGTTTGCCAAGGAGCCCGAAAAGGGAAATGTTGCATCCAACTTTGTACCAATAACGTACCTTCTGCTAATGTGGAAACAAATGTCAGGTGCGTTGGTCGGTGAACTGTACAGATACATGGAAAGCAGTGGGATGCTACCTATTGAACAGAAGGGTACCGAAAGAGAAGCTGAGGAACGAAGGATCAGCTATTAATTGATAATCTAATTATCAAGAACTGCAAGCGAAGACACATAAACCTGAACATGGCATGGGTTGACTATCATAAAGCATACGGTATGATACCACACTCCTGGATAATAAAAACAATGGAAATGTATGGAGTAGCAGAAAATATGAGAAGCCTTATATGGAATACCATGATCATTATATGGAATAGCATGATTCGTTTATTTCCATCACTTCAGAAGGCATAAATACTGCTGCATTACCCCACTCAATTAAAATTTTTTTTGGCTTGGGTCAGTTCCTTTATTTTCTCACCGAGGACCAGCGAAAACATTTCTTTTTTAAGCGCTGGCCACGTCTGCAAACCTTTTTGATTTGGTGGAGCTGTTTTTGTTCTTCTTTATATACTCCTTGTCCTTGGTTTTGCTGTTCGCTGAGTCCATCTCATTTTCGTTTGTGCTCTTCGTTGTGGTGTTGGTGTTCGCAGATTTGCAGTTTGACTTCGTACTGATATTGTTGTTGCTGCTGAATTTTATACCGCCTTAACAACAACAACAACAACAACAACAACAATAATAATGCCCTAATGCATAACCAGGCAGTGGCTCTCATGGCTTCTGATCTTAATTGATTGGAAGTGTTATCATGTACATTGTTTTGTCTTGGTATAAAAGATGGGCTACAGTAAATATTCTGCTCAGTGCCACAGATTTTCTTGTCAGTTGTTTGACCTTAACCAGTTGAGCATGTCCCTTGGTGGCTGACAATATGTGCATCTCTGATAAGGAGCAGAAGTAGTGGGGGAGCATCATAGCCATGTGTTCTTTGGGGTTTGAATAATTCACCTTTGGAAACATGGGTGTTTTGCTCAACATTCTTAAACAAACCTTATTCAGTGACCTTTTGAGCGGGATGGGCTACCCGACCCGAAGAAAATTCTAACTGGGCCCCACCTGCGAGGTCATGTGCTGTTTATCTTGATATTAGATCCCCATGTCGCGCACATATGGTTGTGATGCATATGCCTGGTGTACTCTTATCAGATGGGTAGTCATGATGGGTATATTGGGCTTTGTATATTTTACCCCAGTGTCACTACTCTCTCACTCAATAATAATAATAATAATGATGATGATGATGATTACAAATTTTTGCACAAGGCCAGCAATTTCGGGAGGGGCTATATCGATTAGATCGACACCAGTGCCCAACTGGTACTTATTTTATCAACTCCAAAAGAAGAAAGGCAAAGTCGATTTCGGTGGCATTTCAACTCTGAACGTTAAAACAGACGAAACGCCGCGAAGCACTTTGTCTGGCATGCTAACGATTCTGTCAGTTCGCCGTGCTGCTGCTGCTGCTACTACTACTACTACTACTACTACTACTACTACTACTACTACTACAACTACAGCTACTACTACTACTACTACTACTACTACTACTACTACTACTACTACTACTAACAATAATAACGATGATGATGATGATGATGATGCAAATTTTGTATTTACTTCAGTTATAATTTACAAGTGAAGCGAACGAAATTCAGGACAAAATTTACGATACCTTGCTAAATGCAATTTGAGACCCATTATTTATATATTTAGTAAAGATGAACACTAAATCTACACCTCTGTGATATCACTCACTCACACTCACTCACTCACTCACTCACTCACACACCCACTCACTCGTACATACTAATACACACACAAACACATACACCCACACACACACAGACATACACGCACACACACACGCACACACAAACACATGCACACACACGCATACATGGACACACACAGAGAGCTATTATGATATTAACTTGCTATCATCATGAGAGCGTATACGAACAGACATCCCAACTTTGACTCAAAATTTTGCATTGACTTTTTGTTCCTCTCCATGACAAAATCCCAGACTACAGCATACACGTATTCACAAAAACACAAATTTCACAACTTGTGAGGTAAACATAGCGGTGTCACTCAGTACACTACCTCATGAAGGTCATTG
>NC_068989.1:43423837-43429597 GCF_001194135.2 Octopus bimaculoides | reverse complement strand
TATATATATATATATATATATATGTCTATGTGTATGTTTTATGGATTCATTGTCTTCTGCTCCTTCACTAATTTCTGTCATTGAACTGTGTCTATTCTGGTTTCTCATATCCATGGTTTTAACTGTCATATTAACTACAGTAATTATTTCAATCAGTTTATGTTTAGAGCACAATTTCTTGAACTGCTGAAATCCGGGCCTAAAGAGCCACGTCACAAACAGCACAAGCACAGACACACGTATATATCCACTTATCAAATACATTTATCATGTAGTATGTAAATTACAGTCAAGTTGCCATGTCGATACTCTAAGTTTCTAGTTAGCAGAGTGAGTTGCCAATATTCATTCAATGGGCGAAAGATCTGACAGTAAGCCCATAGTTTCACAGTATGACAAGTATTAGCTTTACGCCGAATTCTATAATCTATTTTCTGGTACTGCATACTTTTTCTTTTGTTTCATAACACTAACGTCTCTTTTCACTTTCTCGTCTGCGTCTGTGTATATACAAACACACATACACACATACACACATACACACGCGCACACATGCATGCACACACAATCATTTTATGTAGTAAGGCTTCATTAAGTAGAACAACACTCGATCAGCTAAGAGAGTAATGATAATGTTATAATAAAACCGCAAGTCTTACGAAATACAGCTACTCAGGGTTTCCCAGTCGAAACATCAGTTTATTTCGCCATTTTTCAAGTTGAGATCAAGACCATTTGTCAGTTGCTTTTTAAGCAGATGACGTTTGAAAAAGGAATGCTAATAAGAAAGAAGACAAGAAGAAAAACACATAGGAGATAACCAACGAAACAACAAACAAAGTAAAAAAGACGTAAACAAGATATCAATGTTTTGCTATATGTCTGATGGCCTATTTTAAAATTCCATCAAGATGTATTTCTTAAAATGAGGACATAAAGAAAAAATCTCGTTCTTGGAATTTACGTAGTTACTGGAGGTTCACAAGTTCGTTAAGAGATTTTTCAAGAGAACATATTGAGCATCTTTTGGACCCATTAATACAGAATCTGGTTTTGGAAAGGATTTTCCATTTGATGTCGTAGTTGATCCCCCCCATCTTTAAGTTTCTAGATTAAAACCAAAAGTGTGGTTGAATGTCTCTTATAACGGTGCTTAAAAGTCAGAAATAGTTATATCTGGATTTAAAATTTCTTTCTACGGCTCCGATGTAACGCTAAATTTCTGTTCGACCGTCGTCATAGTTTGCTGACACCTTTGCCTCATAAGCATTTCTGCCCTAAAGGATATTTACATTTGCCTCTCCACATGCATAATGGGCAGGCTTTAATCGTGTGTTGCTTATTGATATATGTCTTAACATTTGGGGGCGGGGTAAGAAAAGGCAATTTTAATCGTGTGTCTTAAAGATTTTACTGTATCTATGTGTTCTAGGAAAATGATTATCTAGAGAGTGTCAGAATCTTCTATCCACATTTGTCCTAAGATTAAGGGAGAAAGGGTGGGGGGATGGGTGAGACATAAAACTTTCCAAGACATATTCTTACGACTAAATGATAGAGAAGATGGGAAATTGCAAAAGAGTTTATCAGAAAAACCGATAGCTAGCCAGCTAGCTAGCTATCAGTCAGTCTATCTGTCTTCCGATTGCCTGTCTGTCTGCGTATCTGTTTATCTTTCAACTTGCTTTTATATCTAAATTATAGAGATATTTTTGCTTTTCCACAATTAAAATTATATCTTATCTGGGTAAGACAAAACATTTATCCGTTTCGTATAATATCAGATGTTTGGTTTAAATCGATAATTGTGCTTATCGTCTCTCCATAGTTTTTCTGTTATCGAAAATATTTTTTCCATCTCATCTCCCAAAATTTTCTTAAATATAAGATTTAAGTAATATTTTCTACAAAAGGATAGGAAATACTCTAAGTTGAACAATGTAGATATCTACGTAAACTTCTAAGTAAAAATATATTTGTTAAAGCTAAGGCGCAAAATTTCATGACTCCTTGTTTCATGTCTTCGATCTTTCAACAAAAACTGAGGAATGACGCACACACACACACATTATGTATGTATATATATATATATATATGTGTATGTATATATGTATATATTCGTATGCACGCGCACATAAATGTACATATACACATATACGCTTTTTAAACGCTTGTCTTCTCAACTATAAATATATGAGAGTCGGCTGAAAAGTTCATAGGCTAACTAAGATACTCTCATGGAATGTGACTAAATGAGCTTTATTTTTCAGCATAGTCCACTTTGCAGTCCACACATTTCTTCCATCGGTATTGCAGTGCTTGAATCCTATTTGTGAAGAAGTTTTCATCCTCTTGCTCTAAAAAGTCATCAACAGCAGACATGACGTCATCATCAATGCGATACTAGTTCCCAGCCAAGTGTTTTTCCATGTTGGGGAACAGATGATATGTGGGGTCAAATCAAGAAAATAAGGACGGTAATGCCTTTTGCTTCTCCCAAAAAACTGAGGTCATCACCTTCTCTGCAAATGTAACGTCCTTGTTCTTCTTTGGAGCAGGAGATGGGAGTGTTTCCACTGCAGGGATGAACCCAACTCTCATCCTGGGTGAGGAAACATTCAAAGAAATCAGCTGGATCTCCCTGAAACAATGTCAGATTTTCCTATAATGTGATCAGCTTGGTACGCTTCCGATTATGTGTCGGTAGATGTGGCGCCCACCGAGCAGAAACTTTCGTCATGCCAAGTTCATTGTGCAGAATATTCTCAACTGTCACGGAAATGCTAACAGTATCGACTATTTGATTTATAGTCACTCTCCTATCATCCACCACCATGTGGTAAACACAACCTATGTTTTCCTCAATGGTAGTAGTTACAACACTTTCAAATCTTTGATCTTCTTCAAGACTCTCCCTTCCACTCCTAAATTCAGATGGAGTAGAGGACCATTTAAATAAGCCGTTTCGTACATTTTCTACTACTATGCCGACTCCTCTACTCTAAATTAGTAACTGTTTCTTCTGTTATAAATAAAACAAAACACTTTTACATACCAACGTAGCTTTCATCAGACCGGGTTAGAAAATTATACCACGCGAAATTTCGCTTTTAATATCATGGATGTTATTCATATGACAACACCAATTCCAACACCAACGCAAGCAGTACTAAAATACCTTTATGTTATTTATAGTGACGTAAGTAGTCTTTTCTCTTCACTCAGTCTTTGCATCTAAACCAAGATCTACTTCGGTTCAAGGGAAAAACCCGTGATGATCCTTCTATCGACTATATGATGCGACTAAAAAAAAAGAGTAGGACGAAGCTCACCTATACATACATACATACATACATACATACATACTGTTATATCCTTACGAAAAAACGAATACACTGCAACAGTATAATAACAATATAATCGAAACAAACGGCAGTAACTACACGTAACGTAACAACAATCTTAAGAACCAACAATCTTAAGAACCAACAATCTAACACGCTAACCCGATCTGTAAAATTTGAACACCAGCTTTGAACTATCAACACACGAACTGTGGAACTAGCACGATGATTTTATTCAAACCACAAGGGTTAAACAAATCGGGTCAGGGTCTTATCGAATGACATTACATATATGAATAAATACATTATAATTTCGGATGAAAATGAAACAAAAATGAATGGACGCGGAATGGGTTTGACCCCATCAACCACGTTCCTGCGTTGAATCGTTTACTTCGTCCTTTTTTTTTTACTCCGCTTAATTAAGCATTTACATATCTAACATTTGAGTTACTTCACTTACTCAGACCGCAGCTATTTATATGCAGGGCTCCAGTCCATTCTCGCCAGGGGGCGTTGTACTCTCGTACAACATCTCCCCTTTTGAGATTTCGTGTTCCAAAGGAATAGAAATTTTTTTAATATTAATATTTCTTTTTAGTATCTCTTTCGCTTGGGCATTATCTCAAGGTGTTCGATCTGCTTTCTTTTTCTCATGCTGGTTCTACAGGATGCCGGTACATCAAATATTTCACTGAATACTTCCATGGGAATTTCTTCCTAATCTTGGGTGTGCCTCTTCCTTAGTTGGTTTATATGTTTCTTATGTTCACCGTGTGACCCTTTAATTTGATACATCATACTTCCAATTTATCTGGTACCAAGACCATCTTCCTAGTCTTCTTTAGGTTTTGAATTACACTTTATCACCTCTCTCAACGTATTTCGTTGGCTCTTTCGTATTTCCTTAACGTCATTTTTTCTCTGGTAACAGCTTATCAAAAATGGATTTTATTCTTCTTGCGAACATCAATTCTGCGGGAGACTTCCCTGAATTTGTACTTGGATTGGCGCCCCTAACAATTATTTTTGCAGTTAAAAAATCACAGGTTTCTGCATGACAAGATTTTTTAAAATTGCAAACAGACCATAGACCTTTGCTGTCGATTTATCAGTCTAAAAAAAGGGGTTACCGACTCATACTGCAATGTCGGGGTGTAATGTTACTAAATTATAATTTCAAAATGCAATACGTTCCATCGAAAATATCGGTCATGCGCACTGCCTTCCGAGATTAATTCCAAAAAATATGGAGCCACCAGCCTTACTGCAGGCAAAAAGTGAAATTAAAACTGTTATGACGAACTTTATCCAAGAACTACTAGAGTCGGTACAGGATACAAGAATGAAAGCTGTAGGTAACGAATATATTACGAAAATAAAAGAATATATTACGAAAATAAAAGAATATATTACGAAAATAAAAGATAAACAGAATAAAAATTCAGATGCCAGTAGTTTTTCAATTTGCGACAATATTCTGATGTATGCTCAAAGCGTGGTACTTCCAACTACATTACAAAAAGGTGTATTACAACAACTTCGCAGCGGACATCCAGGAATGGCTAGGACGAAGGCTTTGATGAGGATTTGTGACTATTCGCCGTCTATAGACCTAGATATCGAAAACTTGGTGAGAACGCGCCGAGGTTGCGTGCTCGCGGCCAAAGTCCCACCGGAAAATATCAATCGTGATCAGAGACGGAGAACCCATGGTCAAGGTTACACATTGACTATGCCGGACTGGTAAACGGTGCTTACTACCTAATCGTAGTAGATAGATATACCAATTCGCCGGAGGTTTGCAGGTGTTATAGACCAACCTCTAAGACAACTATAAAGCTCTTATACGAATTGTTTGCATACATACATACATACATACATACATACATACATACATACATGCAAGACTTGCCCGAATTCAAAATGTGACATTGTTTTTATTATCAACAAGACAACCATGGAGTTTTGTATTTTTGCTAGAAACCAGCTCTTTCTTGACATGAAGACTCCAAATAATTAAAAAAAAATAGGAGGGAATATATATATGGGAGAATGTACGAAAAAACAACAACAGACGAGGACAGGTGGTGTAAATAACAAAAGGATGTATTAGTATGACGCTCGGGAATACGGAAAGTCTTTGACGTTTCGAGCTACGCTCTTCAACAGAAAGAATACGGAGACAAGGAGAAAAACACGGAGAAAAAAAATTGAATAGTGTTCAGTCAACGGTCAATCATAATAATGGCTGACCGGAAGTTAGAAATTCTTTTTTCAGGAGAGCTAAGAAAAGGGGGAGATAACAAACGGTGATCGAAGAACGAGGGGCTGTGTGTGGGAGATAGAATGCTGGTGATCTTGACATATGTAGTGTGAAAATGGGGAAGGGAGAAAGGATTTGGTCAGTTGTAGT
>NC_068989.1:43419227-43421894 GCF_001194135.2 Octopus bimaculoides | reverse complement strand
GTGCTTTATAACCGTTTGTGTGTGTACGTGTGCTTGTGTATTCCCTATGTACATGTGACTGTCTATATTTTGTACGTATGTGTGTCTGTATGCATATATGCATGAGTGTATATGTATCCGTGTATGCATGTATTTATGCATATATGTACGTATGTATGCATATATCTAAGTTACGTTTTTGATACTCTAGCTTACGTCGGTACAGACAAACACAGACACAGACATTGGAACGCATACTCACATGCATGAATACAATAATACATACATATATACATTCATACATGCATAAATATATACCTACACACATACACATACATATATACATTCATGCACATATACATACATACACATATACATATACACACATACATACAAACATTCATACATACACACACACACATACATATGTGTGTGTGTTGTGCGTGTGTGTGTGTATTTATACATATCCATATATATTTGTGATTTATTAAGTTTTATCCTTTGCAGAATTCAAGCTGGTCACTGACAAAGTGACATAGTTCCTTTAAGTGAAGACATCACTTGGGGATTTGAGCTTAACTGAATTAGTTGGTATATGCATATATATGTGCATGCACAATTATGTATGTCATTATTCAGTTTAATTCAAGATTTCTTTCCAATAGAGAAAGAACCGGTTTCTAACCTAGATCCAAGGCTCTTTCATTGGAATTTCACCATCAACAACAGGGCATGTATGTATGTATGTATGTATGTATGTATGTATGTATGTATGTATGTATGTGCAGATTTCTGTGCTTTATGTATGTATTCTCATGCGTATAGTTGCATATTTAGACAAGTTCATACATATTTAAATGAACAAGCTTTTTAAGGTGAATATGTGTGCCCAGTGGAATGAATGGATGATTAATGGTGACAAGAAAATGACAAAGGCTGGGAACTTTAAACGCCATGATCTTAAGACTCTTTGCCAGTGGGTAATAGATTCACGGGCTGAAATACTGAGTGAACTTGTAATGAAATCATTTTTGAAGTGCTGGATCTCAAATTCCATGGACAGTACGGAGACGACGAGCAATATAATGATTTCATCTGTGCAAGAAATGTTAACCTCAGTGCTTCATCAATTAATGATGATCAGACAAGTGAAGACGAGGATCAGGGTGTATATGACGAGACCATCACAACCAAGGAG
Source organism: Octopus bimaculoides (assembly GCF_001194135.2). Lineage (NCBI taxonomy): Eukaryota > Metazoa > Mollusca > Cephalopoda > Octopoda > Octopodidae > Octopus > Octopus bimaculoides. The sequence goes on along the minus strand of NC_068989.1, from coordinate 43,420,717 downwards.
TTTTACCAGTTATTTGGTGAAAGTGATGATGAAAGTGATGATTAATATAATTCGATTCTTCTTTCATCTATTCTTCCGATTTTTGTCCTTACAATTTAAAACAGCTTATTGTATTTTTTCCAATCATAGCACGTATGACTACATTGTTTTGTGTATCAGTTGCTTCAAAAGTGTCCTAATAATGAAAGGCATAAATCAAAATGTATAGGGAAAGTATCGAGGCAATTAAGTCTCAATACGATAAACAAGTCAACTAGCGTTATCATGGGTACAATTTTACATTATAAACAACGGTTCCTAAAATGCATGGACTTAATGGGATAACAGTTGTTGTAAGTCACCTTCAGCTTGCTGAAAGCTCGGTTACCGAACAACAACTATGTCGGCGCGATTCCTAAATGAACTTTGCTCTTCAGCATCAAAAAAGTCGCTGCGATTTATAGTCAGGTCAATGATAAAATTCCCGAGTTGAACCTTATAAGTCGGGGGTGCATCTTATAAGTGAGGGCATTTTATAGTCGAATATATACGGTACTTGAGCCCGTAATGTAGTTTGGCTGGCAGCCACTATGGAATCTGTTGGAATGTCGCCAGCTGCGAAACCACGTGTCGGTCTTACATCATTCACGTTTTCGTTTTTGTTTATAGAGTTTGGAAGAAGGTTAATTTTTGATTTTTTAACAAAGTTACAGTTACTAACCTTCTTCCTATGTTATACAAATGTTGCTTGTTGGCGCAGTTGCTTCACAGTAAAATGATTTAATTCTGGATGTAGATCGCCTCAATATGATTTCAATCGATTCATATAGCGAACAGCGGCGTTTTGTTTCGCTTTGCTGTAGCAGTTAAATAGATCAGTATTCAATTCATAATTCCAAGAGAAATGAATTTTGCAATTACGGTTTCTTCTATAACTACATCTAGCAAAAAATTTGTTAACCTGTTGAGCTGCTGAGCAGTCCCTTGGTCGTGTTGTTGCTGATGTTGTTTCCAGCCATGTTGTTTATAGTAATTCTCTGCATGCTAAATTCAAGTTTCAGTCGAAATGCACTCCGATCGTGAATAAAAGGCTCCCTCAGTTAATTCATCTGAAGATTAACCAGTTATTTGACAAGGCTGATAGTTCTTTTCTACTCTAGGCACAAAACCCGAAATTTTTGGGGAGGCGGCCAGTCGAGTTATGTATGTATGTATGTATGTATTATGTATGTATGTATGTATGTATGTATGTATGTATGTATGCATGTATGTATGTATGCATATATGTATGTTTGTTTGTGTGTGTATGTATGTATTTATGCATTTATGCATGTATGTATTTAGGTATGTGTGTATGTATATATTTATGTATGTGTATGTACGTGTGTATGTCTGTATGAATCTGTATATGAATGTATCTTTTGGAGGTTTAGGTCTTTCGCATAACTGAAGCCAATTTATATATTTATGTATGTGTGTATGTCTGCATGTATATATACCTGTCAGTCTGC
>NC_068989.1:43416186-43418587 GCF_001194135.2 Octopus bimaculoides | reverse complement strand
CTGAAAAACCTAAACCTTGTGTATAATACGCACCCCTTCTCTAACTTGAGTCAAAGAGGTCTATATAACGTCTTTGGTTTGTAAACATATATACGGTAACGTCCTTATTATTATTGTATATATAACATAATGCAAATGTGTAGCTTTTTTGTGCACTTTGTTTGCAGAAAATAAAGAAATAACAATAATAACGTCAGTGAAAAATAAATATAGCTTAAGGTATTAGCTTAAAGTATTTTCGCGCCCGACATCACAAAATGCGTCTGAATAAACATTGTGGGACAGCAAATAGATTCTCGGACATTGCTTAGAAAATATTTTTCATTTTTAACCTCGTATATAGTACACACTAGGGATTTTGACCTTTAAATTTTGGGAAAAAAATGCGGATTATACTCGAGGATTTACGGTACGTAGCTCATTTTTACTATGATATGGAGTACAACTGAAAATTTATAACTAAGATGCTAGAGTTCTAAGTTCCGTATTAGTTTACCATAGATGTCTTTTATCACAACTTTAGCCAAGGAACTCACATCCACTGAGTAGCTGACCTCTACAATAGTGCATAATATCTTTGTCCAACTCTGTTTAATAGTACAATATCAGGATCCTTGCGTTTACACTGGACTGGTGTTTTTATTGGAATGTTCTTGTGATTCTCTTTGGGTGCTATAAAAATCTGATGGTAATAAAAAATATAACCTGTATATGATTATATTAAGCAAAAACACAATAACAACATACCAAAACTTAGCAAATAAGAAACAAAGTGATGAAACAACAACATTTGAGCAGTATTTTATCTTTAATACCGTGAAAGATGAAAATTCAGATTCAAATAAATGTGGAAGGAAACTGTAGGAGAGCTGCCATCACTAATTCAGTCAGTATTGATAATTTTGATTTCACATTCAACCCCCGAAAACTTTGAAGTTTGATTTAAAAAATTCAAGTTTGTAAAGTCTTCTTGTGCCTTGAAAGAAAGATATTCCACCTGTTTCATTGCTACAATGAATAGAATTTGGACTGAATTTGATTTATACCGTTGTCAATATCGCTTAGAAGATTATTTGCTGAATTGATTTTCGGTTCATAGCAAATACTCAGTTATGAACTGCTTGAACGAGTTAAAAGACAGATTAAATTCACAACGAAATCATTAATAGAAGAAAGCATTTCAAATTTATCATTTTGTACAGTATGTTTCAATAGGTTTATCTTTTTTTCCCTTGAACACTTCATGTGAAGATGTTTGTGTTTTCCTATTATAGAGACATATTAAATTCATCAAGTTCCTCAAATATCTCCGACAAATAACATAACTTGCAAAGCTAATTTTCATAATGAAACAATTCAGCAAGATTTGCACTTTTTTTTTGATAAGTACAATATTACATTAATTTTGAAGGTTTACTAGTTGCCCCAGAGTTCCTCTTCTTGACAAAAATTTCACTTCCTTATGCAATGAAAGTTTGCTGAACTCAAATCTCACATTCTGCTATAGATTTATGAACAGAAGAGGGACCATACAATGCGTGACTTTTAATGAAGTTGATAATTTTTGACTGTTTCTCCAATTACCACCTCAAAAAGTTATTTCAAAGCATATACCTCTCCATGAACCATGCAGTGGATGAATGTAATAGATGCATTACCTGATGATTTAATCCTGTAATTTTTTCTTACTGCTACTGCACCAACACAGTTAATCTATTCCAGTTCCAATTCTTTTATCTATAAATGAATTTACTTTGAAGAAAACACTTTCCCCTGTTTTACATCCGTATTATAATCAGCAAAACGTTCATATCGACAATATATTCATAAAAATAACTGAAAAAAAAATCAACAACTGAACTGCATTTGTAATACAAGAAGTATAACATCCGCATTGATTTCTGCTGAGTTCATTGACAAGTTTTTTCATGAGCAAGTATTTTTAATTTAGCAGGTATTTGAAATCGAACAGGTATTTTAAGTTGTTGTGTAATAAAACAATTAAGTAAAACTTTGAAATTAACTGCAAAAAATAGTTTAATACAATAATTGACGAATTTAAATTGAGTAATAATAATATCTAAATGATAAAATTGTATAATAGAAAATAAATGCATAAAATGTATCATAAATTAAAATTAACTCATTGAATTTTTTTTTGCATTTGTATTTAATTAATTTTATTTGATATGAATTTACTTTGGAAAATGGAAAATTGCATTTTTATATCTTTATTGATCTTACGTGTAAATTACACACAAACGATCTCACCAAGCACCTACTATTGCGACATAACTCACTGCCTATACATACATACATGCATACATATATATATATGTATATATATGTATATTTATATGTATATATATATATATATATATATATATATATATATATATAT
>NC_068989.1:43412204-43416144 GCF_001194135.2 Octopus bimaculoides | reverse complement strand
TGATTCTAGGTAAATTCAACCGCGGAAAATTTCACCAAGTAAATTCCACCACGGAAAATTCCACCAACTAAATTTCACCATAGGTAAATTCCGCCACGGTATATTCCACCATGGTAAATTCCACCCATGGATAGACTTCCAATACAAGTTGCTCTTGCTAATAATCACCGTGGTCAGTTTCTCTAGACCGTAGGTTAATACCTATGTTATTTAATCTGTCTATCTCTCAAGTCTTAAGAAGAGAGACATAGAAAAAGAGATTCTGAATGTGGGATAGCAGAAATTACTCGTTTCGATTTCGTTCAGTTTTTTTGTCGATGCTTTTCCAATTTCGATTATTACTGTTTTTCTTTTGTGGTCAAATATTGTAATAATGGGTTTTCTATATGGTTTGGTGTTATACCTGAACTATCTACAAAAATCTTAACCTTTTCACTCGTTGTTAGCTTTAATATTTGCACGTTTCTGATTTTTTTTCTTTGGTAAGTTATATTGCTGCAGTAAGTTCGCAAACATTATATTGGTTGTCTCATCGTGTCTCTCTTTATATTTCGTGTGTGCTATTTTTTCACATTGTATTGCCATATGTTCGATATTTCCTTTTTTTTTTTTTTACAATACCTGCATGCCTTTTTTTCTTCCTTAGTAGTTGTTTTTCTCTTGTAAATACTGTATAATATTTTTTATCTATCATTGAGTATTTGCTTTGTTTTATAAATTTCAATGAGACTCTTTTTGACACTGATCCTCATTCAGGTATTCACCGTGTATTTCTTTGTGTGATTTTTCCTTAATTATTTTTCTCCCTCGTATTTTTTGTATTCATTGATATTATTGATATTCTTTTTTATGCATTCGTTTTATTTCCATAATATCGTAACCCATATAATAATTTACTATGGTGGAAAATACCGTGGTGGAATTTACCTATGGTGAAATTTACCTGGTGGAATTTTCCGTGGTGGCATTTACTGCGGTGGAATTTACCGGTCACCATATATATATATATATATATATATATATATATATATATATATATATATATATATATATATATATATATATATATACACCGGAGTAAGCACATAAATGTGCAACAAGGTGGAAGGGAAGTAACAGTTTTTGTTATATTTCTGCTGCTTTTAAATAAAGTATATATATATATATATATATATATACAAACACACGCATATATTACATATATCCATATATACATATATATATGTGTGTGTGTATAATATATATATTTATATACATAATGTATGTATGTATACTTTTATATGCATATATATATATGTATATGTATATAAATATATGTGGGAATATATGTACACACTCACACAAACGCTCACACAGACACACACGTACCCGCATATGCGTATATGTATACATATACTTCCAGATCGAGTATTAAAAAATGGCTGTCAGCACATATAGCTGTTACATCATTGATAAAACTCTTCGTCCCCTTAGAATGTTAAAACAACGAAAGAACGTAAGCCACATAGTGCCAAGCATCGTGACGCACAATACCAAATACACCACAAATCATTACAAAATCTAAACTTCATTGCACTAAATTTACAAAAGTGAGTATTAATAACAAAATATAGAAATATCTTTGTGTAAATGCCAAGTTGTACTACTGACAAATGTGTATATGAAATATATAGCGGCCATTAGAATCGTGGCTCACTGTAGAATGTGAAGTAAAAACCGAGCTGTAACAGAACAAATGTATTTTGTGAAACTGTTGTTATTCCATTCTTGTTTGTTCGTATTTATAAGTATTTATATTTTGTAAATTATAATTTTGGTATGTATATGTTAAATACATATTGTTTTTTTGTAAAGAGATAAAATGCTCAAAATAAACGATGCAAAGATATTTTGATATAATTTTCCACGACTCATAGTTTAAGACAGTGGTACAGAATAATGACAAGCAAAAACGTTCGTTCATGGCAAGATTCACAATTAAGATTGTACAAGGTAAAAACATCCCCTTCCCCAAGAACAACAAAAACAATATTTAGATGCTCTAAATCAGCGGCCCTAACTCATTTTTGTACCACGGACCTATTTTCATGCAAGACAGTTTTTCCCCGAATGAGGTAATCATGCGCATAACTAAACATAATGAAGTGCATAACATATAAATGAATCATTGCGTATATAATACATATATATTACGCATATAATATATGTATAACGTGAAAACATCCCGCAGATAGCAATAGCCAATAAAATAAAAATAAAAATTTTTAAATACATTTTCTTCAGTGCGGCCAAGTATTGGTTTGCATCCCAGTGATTAGGAACCACTGCTCTAAGCCATCCATTTCGATGATAGAAGCCCGCAGATGTAAATAAGTTTGTATACCGTGGTGGAGACTGGTATTGAAAGGTTTCGGGAAAGGTTCTTCTTCAAAGAAAAGCTGATGCATCGTAAATTATCAGGGCGTTAGGGAGTCATACTGTTTGAACAAAATATTGATTTCAAGACTTGGTAGGTTGCTCATTTGTGGAATTATAGGAATGAGGTAGAGTAAAATAAATTGACTTGCAGATCGATCGATCGATCGATCGATCCATCGATCCATTGATCCATCTATCGAGCCATCGATCCATCGATCCATACGTATGTATGTATGTATGCATGTATGCATGTATGTGTGTATGTGCAATGTGTGTACGTACGTGTGTGTAGGTGTGGACGTGCGCTGTGTTGTCGCGTGTATGTTTATGTAAGGATATCAGTATGTATGTATGTATCTACCTATCTATCTGTCTTCCTATCCCCCTCTCTCCCTTTACAGACACACACACACACACACACACACACACACACACACACACACACACACACACACACACACACACACACACACACACAAACACACACACACATACACACAAACACACACACAAATGTATATTGCAAAATTCGAGCTGATTGGAGTTTCAAGTTTCACCTATCTGTTAATTCTATCCAATTGACTGAGCCGATAGCCGAATCTTGAAGTGCTGGTCAGTTCGAATTTTACGATATATTTTACTCTGTTTTTAGTATATGAGTCACTCCAGCAGTATATGTTCCGTTCATCTTTCTGATCTAGCCTTAAACTAATATATCCATATTCACCTGTAATAACAAAATATAAACTCCTATCAGAATCTACATACCACGGGCAAGAAGCATTTCTACCCATTCTACACACCACTTTCCTTGGATAATGGAACTGCAACTGTAACAACCTACTTATATTTTTACTTTTATTTTTATTTACTTATTTCCCTTTATACATCCTATATCCATCTTTTTCCAAAATAAATCCCTCTATTGAACTCTATTATTTCCCTCTAGTTATCTCTGTCATATCGTCTCTGACGAAGAGATATCCCTAATATCCCAGAAACAGCTGTAAGGCTACCTTTCTCTTTATAAATGTCCCATAATTTCCACACAGCCGTTTTGTTATCTCATTTTATTCAACACACACACACACACATACACACATATATATGCGTATATACATATACATATACATGTATTTATGTATACCTAAGTACATAAGTACATACAGACAGGTATGTTTATATATGTATACACACACACACACACACACACACACACAGACGTTCGCTGCTTTCTTCCAACGAATCTAATGCTCTTAGCTTAGTTTCTCCTTGGGGCTGGCCAGATTGGAGCAATATCGAGAATAACCAGCCGAAATTGCAAGGATAATCTGGATCTCGACTGAGGAAAGATAACTCCGAATGACCTATCCGTGTTTTCATTGTAGCGTCTATCTGGATGTTTTGTCCCTTTCTGTATTACCTAACTGTCTGGATGTTTTGCGTTCTTGTCCCATTCTGTGTTATATATACATACATACATATATATATATATATATATATATATATATATATATATATA
>NC_068989.1:43408678-43409729 GCF_001194135.2 Octopus bimaculoides | reverse complement strand
TATATGTTGATATATATAATATATCTTGAGTCATCCATTAAATAATGCGGTTTTTTCATACTACTTTTATTTTTCAAATTTAAGATAAAATTTTTTTAAAATCTAAAATATACTCTCCTTCATTTTCTATAATGCTCTTCCATCTATCTGGTCGACTTGCAAGACCTCTCTTCCAAAATTCACTTGTCTGTCACGAAAAATAGTCCTCCAGTACTCTTCTGGCCTCGTCTACAGAATTAACACTTTTCCCGTTCAAATGATTTTGAAAACTACGGAATAAATGATAATCAGATGGGACAATGTCCGGCGAATATGGTGGGTGGGGAATCGTTTCCCGTTCAAACTGCTCCAGTCTTTGGGATGTTATCCTCGCTGTATGTGGCCAAACATTACTCTGATGAAAGAACACCTTTTCGTTTTGAAACCAAAGATGGTAGTTTTTTTTACTAACGCTGATTTAAGCCGCTCAAGCTGCTCGCTGTATATCTCCTTTGTTATCGTTTAGTTTAGGTTTATAAGTTCAAAGTGGACTAAACCTTTCATATCTCACCAAACAGATTACAACACCTTACGTGGGCGAAGATCTTCTTTAGCCTGGGGTGCCAGTGTTTCTCCTTTCCCTACCCACTGTCTTCGGCGCTTGACATTTTTATAGAGAACCCATTTCTCGTCACCAGTCACTATTCGGTCTAAAAAAGGTTCATTCGTGAGACGTAACAACAAAGACGAGTACACATTCACTCTGTACGTGATTAGACTCGGAAGGTTTGTAAGGAAATCATTGATCAAATTTACTGACTTTTCCGATGGCACGCAGGTGTCGATGAATGATTGAATGAACAAACCCAAGCTCCTCTGCTACTTCCTCAACAGTTACACGATGCAATTTTGTTCCACCAGGGTTTGCAAGACGTCCTCGATGAGTTCTACAGATTTTCCAGGACGAGGTTCGTCTTCTAGGCTCGTTTCCGGCTCGGAATTCTTGGAACCACTGCTGACACTGGCTTATTGTCCTATCCTCATATGATAGTTTATTCCGCCCCCCCCCCCC
>NC_068989.1:43407461-43408305 GCF_001194135.2 Octopus bimaculoides | reverse complement strand
ATTTTAGTTCATGCAGTTGAAAAAACAGCATTATTTATGGGCTGACCAAGTATATATATATATATATATATACGCACACACGCAAAACACACGCCGGATACATTAAAACCCTGAGACCTTTGATATCTCTTCAGAACGTTCTTTTCACACTCGAACCAATGCCTACAATATTGAATCCAAGCTAAACTGTAATAGATCTGACATTTAGTACACATGTCTGATTTGCATCTCTTGCATCTCCACTGTAGGTTCCCCTACGACCAGCAACACTATGGCTAACGCCTGTTGGAAGGGCTATACAAGCAGTTCAAATCCAGATGAAGACCACTTCAAAGAGGAGCAATATACACCCTTCGCTAGTGAATGAAATTATTATCTACAGTTCACGTTGGCGGCTTCTCTGTTAGAGGAGAATTTAAGATATGAAGGAGAAATGATCCCAGTACTGCAAAGAGAAGCCAAAAAGTGGTATGTAAGTTGAGTAACGTCTGACCATCCCAAACAATCCTTAAAATCCAGTTTAACGCCATCATCTGCATGGAACCTTAGGAGTCGTTAGTGGAGTCCAGTCTTTCGCAAGCATCCAGGCCAGGTCTCTGGGTTTTGAAGACATTTTCCTCCCTCCTATGAGCTCGAAGGCCCTGTAAAAGGTCACGAGCAGTTCTTTCCTCCTGACATATAAATTAAAAAAAGTAAAACAAACATCTACCGTCAAATATCTACAGTCAAACATCTATCGGCTACGAGCAATTTAGATTCGTAGGGTCATCAAACGAACCAAGCTTCTCACCGCGCGTATGGGTGTTTGCATGTATACGTCTATTATATATATATATATATATAT
>NC_068989.1:43405935-43407106 GCF_001194135.2 Octopus bimaculoides | reverse complement strand
ATATATATATATATATATATATATATATATATATACTTCTGCAATATATATATGTGTGTGTGTGTGTGTGTGTGTTCATTTGTGTATGTGTGATATACATTCAATAGATACTTAAAAGAATGTAATGAAAGCGATTTGTAGGTAATCTGTAATTGTTTATTTAAAGTTTTAATCAAAGGAATTAGAGAGGCATGTTACAAATCTAGCTGAAACTAGTTTCGGTTAAAATGGGACCTCACCAAAACAAAAATTCTTTATTTTTAAAAAAATATATTTCGAATAAAAACTAATTCTAGTTATTTTAATTAATCAAGGATAGTGATTTGACATGAACAGGGAACATCAGACTACAAACTTCACAGCATTTAATTTTTGTCTCTCAACGTTCAGAGCTCAAATCCAGCAGAAGTCGGTTATGTTTGACTTCATTGCAAGAGATGCTAATGCCAACAATAACATACAGTTGATTCTTCTTCGTGTATCCCCTTTTGTTGTAAAACTGGTTCTTCTTCGCCAATCCTAAATGAAATCAGCAATCTAGTCTATTGATCATATATTAGAAGATGAAAGAAAGCTTGAAAGAATATAAACAACAATGAGATATTTTCTTCTAAATTCAGATACCGAGGTACCATCTCTAAAATATGCATGGCTGTGTGGTAAAAAGTTTGCCTCTCAGCCCGGTTTGTCCCACAGCGTGAAACCTTGGACAAGAGTTTTATACTATAATCCCGGGTTAACCAACGACTTGTGAACGGATTTGATAGAAACTCGTCATGAATATATATATATATCACGTGATCATGTGATCGACCTGATTATAGGATGTTGTTATGCATCGCAAGTTACAATGCCCTTTGCATCGCTTTTGCTTTCGAATGATGTCACCTCGCTGGCGAGGCAGCCAGCCCAATATTTCCTCTGATCGGATGGAAAATCCGTTGCAGGGTTAGCCATTTATAGCTGAGTGGACTGGAGCAACGTAAAATGAGGCGTTTCACTCAAGAACGCAATGCGCAGCTGGTCTGAGAATCGAAACCTCGATTTCATGATTGTGAGTACAACATCCTTAACCAGTAGGTCATGCGCCTTCACTATACATGCATACATACACACACACACACACACACACACACACACACACACACACACACACACACACACACACACA
>NC_068989.1:43404969-43405581 GCF_001194135.2 Octopus bimaculoides | reverse complement strand
TATATATATATATATATACATATATACGACGGGCTTCTTTCTGTTTCCGTCTACCAAATCAACTCACAAGGCTCTGGTGGGCCCGAGGCTATAGTAGAAGACACTTGCCTAAGGTGCCACGCAGTGGGACTGAACCCGGAACCATGTGGTTGGTAAGCAAGCTACTTACCACACAACCACTCCTGCGCCTATATATATAGAGTTAACAAATGAGATTGAGAGTATCTCTAAATAGAAAAACAGTAGTACTTAAAAGATTTCAACTTACACCACGAAATCTTTACTGCGGACCAAGTCAGCGGAGTAAAGTGGCTATAAGAGGAATATCCAGGGGAGCAGATATGAAGATATATCAAACCCAAGGAGTTTTATCTGTTTATATGCATCTTTGTCACTCTCTCACCTCTCTCTATGTATGTGTGTATGTATGTGTATACACACACACACACACACACACACACACACATATATATATGTACACATACACACACATATATATATATATATATATAAATATGAAAGATACAGATAAGGAAATAATTTTATTCTCAAATGCAATTTAATGCTAATAATATAGCATGAACAGGATAAATAAATAAATATGTATATATA
>NC_068989.1:43402701-43404210 GCF_001194135.2 Octopus bimaculoides | reverse complement strand
CAAATTAAATACGAAGACACCATGGATTACGAAATACAAAAACAACATGAAATACGTAGTCAAACTTGGGTATGCGAACAACGAGAGAAACAAACGGAAAACAAGACAAGTAACATAAAGAACAACCCTTCATCATTTGTCGACTGTTTATCTACTCCACATTTCGAGCAATTCACGACAGTATGAGGTTTCGAAAAACAGTTGCTCCTACGAACCAAAATAAAATTTGGGATTTGTGGAGGTTCAAAGTTGGTAACAAAAACAGGACAGTGGAGATATACAACAAACCAAACGAAAACAAACATAGAGGGCAGTTAGGCCAGACGTGGTAAGGTAGCGAACGCAAGAGGAATATTCTGACAAGAGAAGAGATAGGAGAGGAGACAGATAAGAATGCATCTGGTCTGTGCGACAGACTGAAGGAAAAGAAAAATGACCACGTGAGGAAAAGAAAGATGGACGATGGTCACGTGTGAGCAAAGAGAGAGGGAAAAGTTTATCTTAATAATTTTGATGCGACTCTACCCTGTACTGTTCTCTCTCTTCCCCTTTCGTTTTCTTTCTCTTCCTTTCTCTAATTCCATCGTCCGTCAGGAAGACACTCGGCAAGAAATGGAAACAGAATTGAAAGATGATAATGAAAAAAATAACAATGATCATAACAACAACAACAACAACAACAACAACAACAACAACAACAACAACAACAACAACAACTATAATAACAATAGTGAAGTGCAGAATAGACAACACTAACTACAGTGACAGATGAAGAATATGCAGAGAGGGGTGAAACAGTATTGCTCATCCTTAGCGAATGCCGAAATTGGCACAACGCAAATGCAAAAGATGCCATGACATTGTTGCAAGAATGATCCATTGGGAGCTCTTTGGAAATCACGGCCTACAAAGAGCAAAAACGTGGTATGAGAAAACCCCAGAAGGAGTTACTGAGAATGAGAAATGCAATGATTCAGTGCGATCACCTGACCAGACATCAGGGACCGGATATTGTGGTGAATAAAAAAGAAAGAATATGCATGATAATCGACATAGCATGCCCCAGTGACAGCAGGATCGAAGAGGAAGAAAAAGAAATAAAGAACTATGACGGTTTGAGGTAAGAAATGCGATGGTTGTGGTCAATGAGGAGAGTAGACGTGATACTAATAGTAATTGGCGCATTTGGAAGTATCTGCACTCAACTACCAGCATGGCTGAAAAAGATTGGTGCAAGTGTAAAGGTAGACTACCTACAAAAACCAGTATTGTTTGGAACTGCAAGAATTCTTCGCAGGGTTCTTGAAGCATGACTAGTAAACAAGTGTCACTTAAGCCTGCTGGCTGTGGACAGCTGACGCTTTCCATCATACCCAGCAGAATAAGCTGTGAGTTTTCATCAAATAATAATAATAATAATAATGATGATGATGATGATGATGATGATAATGATGATGATAATAATAATAATAATGATATTATTAATAATAATGATATTATTAATAATAA
>NC_068989.1:43399506-43401747 GCF_001194135.2 Octopus bimaculoides | reverse complement strand
AATGGTCTAGGGAAGATAATAAAGAAGTTCTTACAGCCTTCTACCATACCATATATTTCCCTACAGATAAATCTAATACTGTACAAACCTACTTAAACTGGAGACAGAAACACTTTGAACACATAATTTTCTTATGGTTTCTTAAACATTAACTTGAACAAAACTGTACAAATCCAAATATATGATACCCTAGGCATAACACCTACACGAACTTCTAACTTGTTGTCTCTTGAGGTCTCTGGGTGAGACTTGGATCCAACTTGTACAAATGCAAAACAAAAGTCAAACATAAAATAATAATAATAATAATAATAATAATAATAATTATCATCATCATCATCATCATCATCATCATCATTATTATTAGAAGACTGCGTAGAGTTAGTTGCTGTAGAAGTAGACTCCTATGTAGGTAATAACGAAGAAAGTTTAGTAAAAAGAGTTACAGCAAGACATGGGAAAACCAAAAACCTAAACGAAGTTAAAAACCAGAAAAAAGAACAGAAGTTATCTGATTGGCAGGAGAATGCGCTGTATGGTAGATTCTCAAAGATAGTTGCAGCAAATAGTAGTAGTGAGACATGGTTATGATTGCAGAAATGAAAGCTGAAGAGGGAGACAGAATGTTTGTTAGTAGCTGCACAGGATCAAGCATTAAGGACTAGTTGGATAAAAGCCAAGGTAGACAAAAACCAAGTAGATTCCCAATGTAGCTTATTTAAATCAAAAGAGGAAAGCATTACTTACATAGTAAGTGATTGTAGCATGCTGGCACAAAGAATACAAGAAAAGACATGGCAATCTAGGGAGAGTAATTGACTGGGAGCTATGTAGAAAGCTAGGATTTGAACTTATTGATAACATGATTAACATGAACCTAGCAAAGTACTAGAAAGTAATAAATACATGATGTTGTGAGACTTTAACATTCAGACTGACAGAATAATATAAGCTAGAAGGCCTGATTTGGTAGTAGTAGATAAAGAGAATAGAAAGTACCAGATAATTGACCTTACAGTCCCAAATGATGAAAACATTAATATGAGAAGTTAAGAAATAGAAAAGTACCAGGACCTAACTATTGAATTACAGAGACTATGAAAAGTGTGGGTAAAATGTATCCCAGTAGTTATAGGTGCATTGGGAACTATCCCTAAAGATCTAAACAGATGGATAGAAGAAACAGGTATAAACCCCAGTTTAGTACAGCTTCAGAAAACCGTGTAATTAATAACAGCTATGATACTTAGGAGGGTACTTGTTGTAGATCGATGTTAGGATTTTTTCTTTTCCAGTGGTCTAATCTGTTGAGTGTATATGAAAATAATAATAATAATAATAATAATAATAATAATAATAATAATAATAATAATAATAATAATAATAATTATTATTATTATTATTATTATTATTATTCATTGGCCACATGAGCCAAAGCATGTAATACAAACCGTGTTCTGCAGAAGGTTTAATATGAAGTAATGTAATAAGTGGATCGGGGCACATTTAATACAACATATAAGAACAGGTTAAAGTGTCATAATAACAAGCATACCCGCACAACAGTGATAAATTGCAGTTTAGTGTGGTGATCATGATATCCCTTGACCACGTTCACATTCTACTTTGAGTGATCTTTGCCTTCTCTCGAGTACAACATCGATCTTTCGAATTCACCTTTAAGTATCTTTGGTTTTGGTGGAACTGCGAAGTGTTTCACTTGCTCTAGCTGCAGGAAGATTGGGTGATTTTCTATGAAACATTGATAGAGATAGTCGGATGTTGATGATAGGGTACGATGCTTTGCATCTACGTGTATGAGTGGCTTACTTGAACATACAATGGAAAAATGGAGACCGTGGAGTGATCAGCGTCGAAGCATGTGTTTTCAACGAATGTAGATGATTAGATCGGTATTTGGCAAATAGCAAAGAACTGTTCTTGCAATATATTGCAGAAGACAGCAGCCTGGTTAAAGTACTGAGAACAAGAAGGGGGACAAGGAAAAACATGTGGCAGAAAAATAAAACAAACACGAAAAGTATGAAAAAAATACAGCCCACCACCACCACTACCAAAAACTGAACAGTCGTGGGATTTACTGAACGATAAATACATACATACATATGCACACACACATACATACACATACACACACACACATATATATTATATTTTTATTATATTATATATATATATAATATATATTATATATATGTATATATATGTATTTGTATATAT
>NC_068989.1:43396468-43399496 GCF_001194135.2 Octopus bimaculoides | reverse complement strand
ACCAAAAACTGAACAGTCGTGGGATTTACTGAACGATAAATACATACATACATATGCACACACACATACATACACATACACACACACACATATATATTATATTTTTATTATATTATATATATATATAATATATATTATATATATGTATATATAGAGAGAGAAAGAAAGAGAAGGAGATAGAAAGAGAGAGATAGAACTTAGAGAACTAAATCCCTTAACACAAACTCTTTAGAAAAACCATATATACAACCACACAAACTCTAATTAACGTAGGTTACGTGGTGACAAAATGAACGCTGTGACTCATTGCAGATTTTCCTGTAAAATACTCGCACAGAAAGTATGTGAAACACGATGATAAAGTGTATTTACATCTGCACTGATCTTTGTAACTCAGGAACGGTAACGATATGTAACTGACAGCGTATTAAGTAATTAACGTTCAGAAATCTTGCAGAATTTTGAAATACAAATAAAATGATAGAACACCATCGACCAGACATTGTTGAGGTAGAGGAAGTGATTCAGAAGAGTTACATTCTAGACGTCGTCCTTGGCGATCACTATACAACTAGCAAAGAGGACAAAAAGAAAATAATTATTATTCGGTGCTCCAATTGGATGTTTCAAAAATGTGGAGTACTCCAACTAAATTTGTAACCAATAATAATTGGAGCTCTCGGCTCCATTCTTCTCAAGTTCGCAATAGATATCAAACATCTAAATTTTCCATCTAAAATTATAGCCTTGCAAAAAATCGGTACTGCTTGGAACTGCCAACAATCTATGAAAGGTATTCTCTACCTGAGGTCATATAACTTGATGAAGAATACCGAATATGTATCACTCAAGACCTGAAGCTATGCTAAAGGAACAACGACAACATCAATAAAAAAGCAAATCAGAAACATCTAGACAACATCCCAGGAGCATCATATCTCAAATAAATTAAAATGATTGTGGTGACAACTTCTGCACACATCCTTAGAAAAACCCTATCAATGTAAATATTTGTGTTGTATAATATGAATGTATTTCTGTACTGCCCTTCCCACTACTCTTCCCCAAGCTTTCAGTTATAGTTCAACATCTCTTAACCTTTACTTGCCCTAGGGTGCTGGGTGTGTCTCGGCAAGTGATTGCATCGCATCAAACACACAGATTAAAAAATATAGTGGTTTCAAATTTTGGTACAAGGCTAGCAAGTTTTATTAATAATAATATTTCTTTTATTAGCCATAAAAGACTCGAAGAAATGCAATTAGATATAAACCAATGTTTGATCAGGTGACTTACAAATACATATGGGTGGAACAAACAAGGTTTATAAAGACAAGCGGAGGAATGAAAAAAGTTATACAATTGAAGTGAGGACATGTGATTACACAAAAATAAATATAAAATAATAAAACAATTAAAACAAGAAAATGCATGAAAAATATCTATGCCTCTTGCCGACACAAAGGTGAGAAACAATTGACTTGGTCGGATTAGAGCAGCCCAAAACTCTACTAGATGTCCGTTGACTTTTCTTGAAGAGGAGGGAGTTGATAATAGCCTATGTATTCAGGTGATATCTGTTCCAGTTCACTGTAATAGTTTTCTATTATTTTTAACATTCTATGAGGGTCTTCTATATTCTTACTTCAGCCGCGTTTCTGTAATTAATACATCCATGAAATATCCCTTGCGGCACAGGTATATTACTGTGTTTATCTTGAGCTAATCTTCTAATGACAATGAATTCCCATTTACCCTCCTGCTCGTCATTGATTCCGTTATTGTTCCAAGGAGGATCATCACTGCTGTTTCGAGGAGGATGTTCTTCCTCACCGGTTTCAGTTGTTTTTCGTTGCTGTTCACTCTTTTATTCACACATTATTCCCTTTTACTCGTTTGCTTTCTTTCCCTCTGGTTTGAAAAACTTCCTTCAGCCACCATCATTTCTCCTTCGTTACAAGAGTGGTGCTGCTGGTTGCTGTAGTCATGCAACGAATGAAAGGAATTGCTCCATTATTTCAAGGACAGAGCGTGAGATGACAGCCTCTATAATTTCCGAAGATGTACCTGATAGAAAATCTGGAGACCCATTAATGTTGTTGCTGTGTCAACCATCCGCCGCTTTCTTCTTTCCTACGTTTTCCCAGCTTTCCTAGTTCTTCAGGGCAAAAGGCCTCTTCGTGAGTTTTGTTACATGTATAACAACCAAACCTTTTGCACTGCACCATCAGTCTGATACTTTTTGTCTCTGCGCTGTCAACAAGATACAAATCCAATATAACTTCGTAGCTTTTGAAGGTCATTAAGGCCTGCAGGTTCATCGTGGCTCTTTCTAGTCACTTGTTACCTCTTGTAACCACAGTGCTGACGGTCTGCTCATACTGAGATACAAAGGTAATAATCAGCCAGGTACGAACATCGTTACCACTATGCTGGACATCACCTTTCTATTTCTCTGCTCCGAATACATATGTATATGGATGGGACATGTCTGACTATTTCAGCTTGTGCTTTGGATGAGTACCTGGTCTTAAAAATATAGCAGATGGTCTCATAAATCTCACTCTCCTCAATCAAGATAATTTCATCTGATATTTCGTGGAGTCCTTCTTCCAGTTGCTATTTGGCATCCGTCTTAAAATATAGTTACCATGGTTTCATATTTGCTTTCGTTTGGATTAGACCTTAGGTAAGGGAGATACTCTGGTTTTAAACGCTACTCCCAATCAGTTATGTATTCTTTCTGGAAATTTTATTAAATCTAAAACATAAAACTGTAACGAAACAGACAAAATTGGCTCCTTTAACGCTGCCGCTATATTTATGGCATTTTCCCAAAATATTTTTGTCAGCAGCTGTTATTTTTATCGCTGTCCTTTGAAGTATTAGCTAAACTGTTCGTTCGAAATAGTTTCTGTTTCTATTAAGTGTTCATTCCTGTGATCACAATTTTTTCTTTTGGTTTAAGTGTAGGCGTAGTTGTGTGGTAACAAGCTTGCTTCCCAACCACATGGTTCAGTCCCACTGC
>NC_068989.1:43394216-43396458 GCF_001194135.2 Octopus bimaculoides | reverse complement strand
ATATATATATATATATATATATATATACACACACACACGCACAGACACACATATATGTATGTGTGTGAATGTTTGTCTCTCACCACCACCACCACCACTACCACTGAACAACCGGTGTTAGTTTGTTTACGTTTCCATAAATTAGCGGTTCAACAAAAAGGAGTTGATTGAATAACCGCTAGACTTAAAAAAAAAATTAAGTAACTAGGATCCATCTGTTCGACTAAAACCTTTCAAGGTAGTGCACCAGCATGGTCGCAGTCCCATGACTTAAACAGGTAAAAGAAAAGTGCCTTTGTGGTGTTATACATTTTTGCACCTTCACTTCCTTCGCTTTCTATTTGTGAAATTCGTTTTTTATTCATTTTCAGTTTTTCGTTCTTGTAGAACATGACTTGGAATATTCGTAGACATTTTCTTATATATGTGGGCAACACTGTCCGAAAAAAAGAAAAGAATGAAGACAAAAGCAAAATAAGCAAACAAACAAACAAAACACAAACAAACAACTCTTCCCCGCCCGCAAAAAAAACCACTACATTTTTTGTACACTGTATGGATAAATTACAAGCTTACAGGATATATCTGTGCGCCAATTGTTGTTGGCACTCCGTCGGTTACGACGACAAGTGTTCCAGTTGATCCGATGAACGGAACAGCCTGCTCGTGAAATTAACGTGCAAGTGGCTGAGCACTCCACAGACACGTGTACTCTTAATGTATTTCTCGAGGAGATTCAGCGTGACACAATGTGTCATGGTTGGCCCTTTGAAATACAAGTACAACAGAAACAGTAAGAAAGAGTAAGAGAAAGTTGCGGTGAAAGAGTACAGCAGGGTTTACCACCAACCGCTGCCGGAGCCTCATGGAACTTTAAGTGTTTTCACTCAATAAGCACTCATAAAGCCCGGTCTGGGAATCGAAACCGCGATCCTAAGACCGCGAGTCCGCTGCCCTAACCACTGGGCCATTAAGTATCAGTAAAATCCTGGGGTCGATGTAAATGATTAGTCCCATCCCCACCAAAATTTCAGGCCTTGTGCCTATAAAGGAAAGGATTATTATTATTGTTGTTGTTGTTGTTGTTATTGGCACTCCGTCGGATACGACGACGAGTGTTCCAGTTGATCGGATCAACGGAACAGCCTGCTAAGTATTTTGACCGGCGTGCTGACGATTCTGCCAGCTCGTTGCCGTAGTAATGATAATAATAATTCTACTAAAAGCACAAGGCCTGAAATTTTGGGGAGGGGGTAAGTCAATTTTATCGACCCCAGTGTTTCACTGGTACTTAGTTTATCGACGTCGAAAGAATGAAAGGCAAAGTCGACCTCGGCAGAATGATAAAGGTAATGATAATAACCCTTTGTTTCTAATATAGGCACAAGGCCAGTAACTTCGGGGAAAGGGGTAAGTCGATTACATCGACCACAGTACTCAGCTGGTACTTATTTTATCGATCCCGAAAGGTCGAAAGGCAAAATTGACCTGGGCAGAACATGAAGATGAACGAAATGTCGCCAGTCATTTTGCCTGGTGTGCTAACGATGTTGTGTCGACACCCCCAGGTGAAGAAGTAGGATCTCCCAAGACATATAAATAGAGGTAGTCTGGCCGTGGTTGAGTAGCAGTCGAGTAGCAGTTGTGTAGCGGTTGAGTAGAGACCATCCGAAGGTGCTAGATAGGAGTAGCGCTGAGACATAACAAACGATTCTGTCAGCTCAGTAATAATGATGATGATGATGATGATGATGATGATGATGATGATGATGATGATAACAATAATAATAATAATAATAATAATAATAATAATAATAATAATAATAATAAAAATGAAGGTGAAGAATGAGCCAGTTATTGTTGTATCCTTGGGGACAGTATCAGAAGTCATCAAGGGGAATATAAAGGAAATCGGAATAAAGTGCCCAGTAGAACTGTTGCAAAAGGTTTGCCTCTTTGGCACGGCTAGAATAATCAGGAAAGTATTAGATAGCTGAAAAGAACAGATAGCATGGTACTGTAGGCAGCAGGTAGCAAGCTCACTACGCATGGAAGACTCCAGGATTTCCATCAAAACCCGAGATGATAATAATAATAATAATAATAATAATAATAATAATAATAATAATAATAATAATAATAATAATAATAATAATAATAATGATAATAATAATAATGACAGCGAAACGGGCTGATTACTACCTAGATCAGATTCCAGGAAACCCCAAAATGGCTGAAGTTC
>NC_068989.1:43386604-43393272 GCF_001194135.2 Octopus bimaculoides | reverse complement strand
ATATATATTCACGTGTGTGTGTGTAATTTTTCTTTACGTCAACGTAAAAGAAAAGGAAACTGAAAAATAAATAAACTACAACTTTAAAGCAAAACCGCAGGTGAAATTTTGCTTTTAGCAGCGAAAATTATGATTGTATTAAGCAGAATAGAAATAATGGTTTTATTGTTTAGAATGATACTGGTTGGAAACTATAGACTACAATATATAAGCTGATGGCATTTTATATGGTGTTTTATCAAACTGCTAGCATCAGGCAACCCTATTCCGAGTTAGGGTTCATCATGCTTGGGTGAGTAATGAACCGTTTATCTAGATATAAAAAGCGGCGAATGTGTGACGCTTATTTTTCTTCTGTTTACGTTTTCCCTAAAACGTAGAGTCTGTATGTGTGTGTGTGCGTGTGTGTGTGTCATTTTGTGTATACGACATTATTTTTATCCCACCATTATGCTATGTAAACATAACTATTACCTTGTGATATAAACATGTTCACTCATTTGCAAATTCCATTTTCTAATCGAAGAACAATTTTAGTTATGTTGATTGATTTTATAAACCAAAGATTTCGCCAGATTTATCGAAAGATACTCTCATTTTTTCTCTTATGAATTTGGCATTTGCTTTCTGTTCTTTTTACTTTTCATTGGTGGATGTGTTGTGAGAAAATAATATTTGCATAACTCAAGACGAACATTGCTGCAATTTCTTAGATTCAATGTATTTGCTTGAATGACAAGAAATTATCCTTTCGTTTATTTGTTTAAGGGACATTTTCTTTCTGTCAACTGCATTTGACAAAATGTCTTTCAAAATTAATAGTTCTTGTGATCCTTGATCCTGACAAGAATACCGTGGTCGTTGGAGTTTGTAACCACCATTTTCCCTTAAGGCTGCGCGATTCTCAATTACAGTCTTTTGCTTGAAGAAACTTCAGAGATGCAGTAATCTCCAAGACATCTTCCAACTGACTCTTGAATTTCCCAGATTGTTTCTTGATTAAACTGATTTCTAGATTTTTCAGATTGTCACTTACATTTTCTAACATTACTATACATACTTAAGGCTCCATCAGTTTTAAACAAAAATCATATGGGATTTTGCTTGAAAACGCCTAAGAGACACCAATATTCGTTGACCAAATTAACCC
This sequence comes from Octopus bimaculoides, assembly GCF_001194135.2. NCBI lineage: Eukaryota > Metazoa > Mollusca > Cephalopoda > Octopoda > Octopodidae > Octopus > Octopus bimaculoides. Next base: position 43,392,122 of record NC_068989.1, on the reverse strand, counting down.
CTAACTTTTCCAGATTGTTACTAAGAAATTTACTAACATAATCAAGTTTACCAATAATTATTAGGATAAATAAAGCGACAAGCTGGCTGAATCGTTAGCATGACAGACAAAGTGCTTAGCAGCGTTAGGTCAGTCTTTATGTTCTGAGTTCCTATTGCGCCGAGGTTGACTTACCTTTCATATTTTCGGAGTTGATCAAATAAGCGCCAGTAGAGTACTGGAGTCGATGTCATCGACTTATTCCCTTCCCCGATATTGCTGGCTTTGTGCCAAAATTTGAACCCAATTATTAGGATAAATGTGAATTTGTAGTCATGGTAATGGGAGATAATACCTCAATAAGCTTCTGAGCGGCACTTGATTACATATGTTACATCCCATACGGAAGAGTGTTATAATTATCATCTACGGTCGCAACTTGCGAGTGTAAGGACTTCATTGTGATATTTGTTCATTAGATATTTTGTAGCTATCTCCTGTTCTTGATATGCAAATGCTTAACGTTCGAAATCTGCCGTGATATAATGCCGTGACGTAATGCATCGATGTAATACAGTGACGTAATTGTCAGAAGTTTAAGGAAAGCTATATGTCCTGTAAAAATTAACCTCTCCTACTCAAGTTTATGGGAAACACACACGCATAACTTTTTAGTAGTATGCAGTGTTTCTTTTCCAAATCTTTGTTGAGGTATACCAGTCTTGCTCTCCTGGGTTGACATGGGAAGACATCAAGGTGTGAAAGCTTCTTGATGAATTCGCTGCCAACTCGCAGAATGCTATTCACTTCATTTTTGATCAGTTGACTGATTTATTTATTTATTTCTGCTGCTATTGTTTAGCAGATACTGTCTGAGCGATGTCGTACGGCACGTAAAGATTATCTGCACTGATTTTAAATCTCTTCCTCTTTCTACTGAGATAACCAGTCATTATCACTGTTTCGGTGGAAGTGTGCAGTTGATATAGAAATCTTGCTGGTTTTAATGTCTATGGAGCGGTTTTCTCTTCAGGACCACACGAGTATCTCCAATCTTGGTATCATTGCAAGTGCTACAAATTCATTGTCGATATTGTCTTTTTGTAAGAAGAAAATTCCGATTGCTATTTCTTTTTCAGACTGGCATAATATTCTTCGGTTATTCTGTCTTCATTTGTTTATCTTCAGCAACACCTATGTTTATCTTCAGCAACACCTAGGTATTTGTAAGATTCATTATATGGAAGAGACAAGGTAGAAAAGTCATTGATAGAAAGGTTTCGGGTTTGAAGAATAGATGTCCATGTTTAGTTGTTAAATACGAACATTTCTTTTGACCAAGTTACATCCCTACATCAGTGGGAAACGTTGCGATTTAATTCATGTTTCTCAGCAATAACGTATGTATGTATGTATGCATGTATGTATGTATGTATGTATGTATGTATGTATGTATGCATGCATGTGTGTGTATATGTATGTAGGTATATTTATATGTATGTGCGCACGAATGTATACATTTGTTCTGGGTTAAATTTTTAGAAATTCTCACCAATAGAAAAAAGAGCCGGTTTCTAACAATTCAGATGGCAACAGAGTAATCTTGTATGTATATATGAATGTAGGGATATATTCATGCAAACACACACACACGTACACACACACACACACACATACACACACACACACACACACACATATGTATATATATGTATATATATGTATGTTTGTGTGTGCGTGTTTGCACATATATGTATTGATGTACACATATATATCTATATATCTATATATCAGTACGTGCACATGTATACGTGAGAGGAGGAATGAATAGCATTGCATGCTGAATTCCATAAATATCTGACATGTCTTGACAGTACCTTAGACAGCTTATAGCTGTAATCTCTTGATTCGGCGTTTTCTTTCTGGCTTTGTGAATCCCGGGTTTTCAACATTGATATTAAGGCAGTTAGTCACGTAACCAAGTGCTCCAATAATCATTGGCAGAAATCTAAAGTTATAGTAGGTATATATACCTGCATGTATGCACGTAAAGTATGTACGTTTGTATATGTTTGTATGCTTATATATGTGTATGAATGTATGCATGTCTACATATACATACGCACGCACGCACACACGCACACACACACACACACACATACGCGCGCACACACACACACACACACACACACACACACGCATTGTTAGCGTCAAAAGTATTTAGAAACTTGGAAAATGTGAAATAATTCTTATTAGGAACAGTGAATCTAGAAGCAAATAAAGCTATGGATATTAGTATGCAAATGAAGATATTGTTGACAATTGCTAAGACAAGGTTGATCTGTATTTTCTCAATCAATCAAAAAAATAGTTGAACCCTCTCAAATCATTCGCATGTATAACAGGAATGTCTTAATTACACCTAATTAATTACAATTTCATTAACTCTTTCAAAATGCAAGGATGTTATGAATACTGTAATGAAATTGTAGTTTCTTTTTGCTTTGTTTTTGTTTATTTTGCTATCTTAGAACAATGAGATTTGAACGATAAATTTAATATACGAGGGGGTGCTGAAAAGTTTCTGGTTTTAAAGGTGTCGCAAAAGGCCTGGCTGGAAGCTCAACCTTCCGAGTTCTTTTACAGAGCTTAGAAAAACTGAAGGACTGCTGCGATAAGTGTGTAAATCTGAAAGAGGAATATGTTGAAAATAATCATAATTAACTGATTCTCCTGCATTTCCTTTTACTCAAAGCCAGGAAATTTTCCCTACCCCTCGTGTATATATATGTATGTGTGTGTGTGTGTGTGTGTGTGAGGTATTGGTATCCAGAAGACCCAAGGTGGCAGGTGACACCGTGTAAGTGCAATGGAAGGACCGTAGTTAAACTTTCGGTTCGATAATGATACGAGTGAGGAGTCTAATGCGAGTTTTATATGAGCATGTATATGTTAAATAAAATAAGACAACAAAGCCAACGCTGTGTGGAATTTTCAGGACATTTATAAAGAGAAAGTTAATCTCACGGTTGTTTCTCAGATATTAGGGATATCCTTTCATCAGAGATGATACAACTATAACTATATAACTATAACTATAACCACTATAACTATAACAATAACCATAACAAATTATTTGACATTATTATGGGATTATCTGACTCCGCCCAAGTCACCGACCTCGTCGGACTATACATACTCCACCAGCTCCAAGTATATTTCCCTAACATCAAAAGAGCCCTCTGCAGAGGTGACGCCTTGCTAGTCGCCAAGAGCTTAAATAAATTATCCTTAGAACGAACTAGGAAAGTTCTACACAAATTTTTCTCTCGCCTACAAAACCACTAATTTTCTAGACGTACCTTTAAACTTAGAAACCCCCCAATACTACCCATATCACAAACTTAATCAACATCTTAAGTGCTTAAACATTAATTCTAATCACCACAAATTCACCTTTGATAACATAGTTTAGGGTATCTCAATTCCTATATCTGACCTCTCATCCACTGAGAAAATATTCGATAACCACGCTCCATATTATAACCAAGCGCTCGCTGCCAGCGGCTTCTTCCAACTAATAGAATACATCCCTAATACTAGGCTCAAGCAATATATATCTCAAATCATATCACAATGGATATGGATAGGCGTATGCATATGTCTCGTATGTATGTACGTATGCATAAATATATATATGTGTGTGTGTGTGTGTGCGTGCGTGTGTGCATGTGTGTGTACGTATGCGTGTATACGTGCGCGCGTGTATGTGTATGCATGCATGCGTATGTCTGTATATGTGTGTGTGTATGTGTATATATATGCATGCATACGTACGGGTTTAAATACACAAGTATTCAGTCCTATATAATAATGCATACACACACATTTATGTACACGTGTGAGTATATTGATATGCACTTCTTTCTTTTTCTTTGATTCCTCTACCCACACTCTCACATTATCCAGTAGAATAAACACATTAGTCTATTGAAACTTCACCATTCTTAGTATTCTTCCCTTCACTTTAGAAGCCACCCCTCCTATACCTTTTTCTGTACCCATCCCTTAATGCCATTCTAACATATCACCCCACCTCACACACCTCACAATATTCATTACTTACATTCTTATCTTTTCCTACCTCTCCCCTACTCCTCTCCCATCCTCCTTATATCTTGACCAACAACTAACACTCCCTTTTTCACTTTCTTACATTTTTTCATTTTCTCTTGTCTTCATTTTCTCTTCCTTTTTCTTTCTTTCTTCATTTCTCATCTTTTCTTTTGACCTCTCTCTCCATTTTAACATACACATCTCTTCTCCCCTCTCTATCCATTTACTATTACCACTATATTCTCAAATTTTCATTCACACCACAAGACCCCCTTTGAATAAACAGCACATGGAATCTACATCTCCACACTTTCCATTTGTAATGACAAAATATGAACTCCTATTGGAATCTATATACCACAGACAGGAAGCATTTCTACCACTTCTACACGCTACTTTCCTTGGATAATGGAATTGCAACTATACCATCTTTACACATTTTTATTTTTACCTCTACATTCATTCTTCTATTTCCCTAAACACTCCTCATTTGCTTCCTTTTCCAAAACAACACTTCATATTGAACTCTAATATTTCCCTCTATTGAACCATCTCACATCGTCTCTGACGAAGGGATATCCCTAATATCCCAGAAACAGCAGTAAGACTAACTTTCTCTTTATAAATGTCCTGAAAATTCCACACAGCCTTGGCTTTGTTGTCTCATTTTATTTAACACACACACACACACACACACACACACACACACACACACACACACACACACACACACACGCACACACACACACACACACACACACACACACATATGTGTGTATATATATATATGTGTATGTATGTATATATGTATGTATGTACCTGTGTGTGTGTGTGTGTGTGTGCTTGTAAATGCATGCATATATATATATGATGCACACACAGCGAGCTGGTAGAACCGTTAGCACGCCAGGCAAAAATGCCTAGCGACATTTGGTCCGTCTTTACGTTCTGAGTTCAAATACCACCGAGGTTGACTTAGCCATTTTCGGGGTCGATAAAATAAGTACCAGGTGAGATTTGGGAGTCGATGTAATCGACTTACCCATTCCTTCGAAATTTTTGGCCTTGTGCCAAAATTTGAAACTAATATATGTATACATTATTTACATTATCTACATTTGACGGATATTCGTCCTCATCTTGTTTGTTGTTAACACAACGTTTCGGCTGATATACCCTCCAGCCTTCGTCAGGTGTCTTGGGGAAATTTCGAACCTGGGTTCTCATTCCTATCGATGTTACTATTATTATTATTATTATTATTATATTATTATTATTATTATTAATCAGGTCGCTGCCGTGAATCGAACTCGGAACCTTGGGGTTAGTAGCCCGCGCTCTTAACCACTACGCCATATGCCCGTGGGCAATTATGGGGTGAATTTGGCTTTAGGATCAACACCACTAAAACCAACCCTATGGC
>NC_068989.1:43383587-43385383 GCF_001194135.2 Octopus bimaculoides | reverse complement strand
TAATAATAATAATAGTAACATCGATAGGAATGAGAACCCAGGTTCGAAATTTCCCCAAGACACCTGACGAAGGCTGGAGGGTATATCAGCCGAAACGTTGTGTTAACAACAAACAAGATGAGGACGAATATCCGTCAAATGTAGATAATGTAAATAATGTAAATAATTCCTCATCTCTTAAATATAGAACTGTAATATATGTATATTCGTTCGCATATACGTATATGATTTTTTATATATGTAATTATATAAGTTCTTGAGAGAGTTCAAGCCGGTTGCTAACAAAGCAACGAAGTTTTCTGATTTAAGAGAGTTCCTGGTGTTTGTGCATATTTGATTGAGTTAGTTTGTTAGTTGGACTATCGACGCATACATCCAAGTGTGTGCATCTATTCACATAAGAATCTTAGATGGAGATTTTTTGGAATGTCATACAATTCTTCAATATATTATTAATAGATTGGAGTTGTAGAATCTATGTCAGTTTGTTTTGCTCTTTTTCCTTGAATCCGTGTATTTCTAGTTTTTTCTGCAAATTTGTTGGCACATAACCTAATGCACCTATGATGATATGTATGTATGCTTGTGTGTATGTATGTATGTATGTATGTATGTATGTGTACGTGTGTACGCGGTTTCTGTATGTATACACAACTAAAAACAGCGCTGTGACCACAATACGAATATGTCTATACCAGCGGCTGTTTAAAGCTAATTATACATTGACTGCTCAGTCTTAGGTTGCAAATTAATGATTGTATATACAGACATACTCATGCACACACATACACCTCGACGCAAACACACTTAGACACACACACATATATATATATATATAATGGGCTTCTACACAGTTTTCGTCTACCGGATTCACTCTCAGAGTAATGGTGGGCCTGGGGCTATTGTAGAGAACAGTTGCCCAAGGTGCTGCATAGTGGGACTGAGCCAAAACCACGTGCCTCAAAGCGACTTTCTCAACCACACAGGCATACATACATACACTCGTATTCACATACATGCGTACATACATACATACATAAATATATACATACATACATACATACATGCATACATAGCTACATACGCACACACGCGCAAAACACATGCATACACACATATATATGTATATGTATATATGCTTGTGTGTATCCATGTATATACACATATAAATATATGAGAGAAGAGAAAGAGGAAGAAAGAAAAGGGAGGTATAAAAGGAAAAAGAGTTATGGAATACTCTTATACCCCTTGGAAGATTTATGAAGATGGTCAACTTGTGTCACCATTTTATTCCTAATTGTGACAAATAAATTTCTTTGGGAGAATTGCTAAAAAAAAAATCAACAAAATTAATCTTGGATTTAGTATCTTCAGCTACAAAAATATTTAACCAGCAGAGGTCACAGCTCGATCTCATTAATTCCACCAGTTAACTTCTCTAAATTCATCAATGAAGATGTTGGTACCGTGATTCATTAAAAAATTTAATAGTAAATTTATAATGAGACGGGAGCAGGGATACTGATGTGGTTAAGAATTTAGATTTACAAAAGCTTGTATCCGACCGCGAAGTATCTCTTACAACTACGTTGTCTCGCGCACAATTTGGTAGACGTAAACTATGCAGAAGCTTTCCTCATATATACACATAAACGTAAATACGTAGGACGTATACATGCATGCATGCATGCATATATACATACATACATACATACATACATACATACATACATATGAATATACATATATATATGTTTGTATATGTATATGTACTGCGTGTATATATTTATATATAT
>NC_068989.1:43382657-43383390 GCF_001194135.2 Octopus bimaculoides | reverse complement strand
ATATATATATATATATATATATATATATATATATGAACACGCACACACACACACATATATATATAAAGTAATTAAGATTCAGTTGAATTAGGTACTTAAGTTGAGGCACCAAGTCAGTCTGGTATTATCCGCACAGCTCGGTGAATAAAAATCAAATAAGTAACAAGGATGTCAAAGTATTAATGCAATACGGCCGTTTCAGGCAGCTCCAATTAATTGGACAATGCAAGCGTTACATCAATTTGAAACATAGCATCATCTTCAGTTGCAAAAATACAGATTTTCAACAGACAGGATATTCTATAATAGGTTTTAGCAAATATTCCATCAGAGTTAGAGAATGAAAGAATTCCATGCTGTCGCTATTGTAGTAGAAATAAACTAAGAGAGAAAACAACTACAATTTTGGAGTGGCAGAAGTGGAAGTCATGGAATTATAAATCATTTCCAATTTTATCTATCTTCTTATCATCACCATAAGATCTAATGTATACTGCATTTATTCTCTAACTCTGATGAAGTATTCGCTAAAAATTATAATAGAATATCCTGTCTGTTGAAAATCTCTATTTTTGCAACTGAAGATGGCGCTGTATTTCAAATTGATGTAGTGCTTGCATTGTTCTATAAAATGGAGCCGCCTGAAACGGCTGTATTATATTAATACATTGACATCCTTGGTACTTATTTGATTTATATATATATATGTATATATATATATATATATATATAT
>NC_068989.1:43378468-43382252 GCF_001194135.2 Octopus bimaculoides | reverse complement strand
TAAAAGCTGAAAGGGTTTTTCCCTTGAGCTATCTTATGCCTAGAGGAATTTTTCCCGCCTACTGGCGGCGCATGTGATTTTGTTTTTCGTGTCTTTGTAATCGGTAGTGCCACGTGCTTGCAACAGCTGAAGACGTGCAACGATCATCGAATTGTTGACTCAGAGAAACTTTACGTTCTGAATATAATTCTCCTTGCTTGTATGATTTAGTTTTCACAGACACATCTATCCATCCATCCATCCATCCATCCATCCATCCATCCATCCATCCATCTATCCATCCATCCATCCATACATAAATATATACATACATACATACATCCACATACACACACGCGTGCGCAAACACATGCACATATATAAAGGTTTGTATGAGGAGTTATGTATAAAAACAATTTTACATTAAACAGAATCAGTTATTAAGTTTTAGTAGAATGCATATTTTTTCTTTGTAAATAATTTGTACACCCCACACGCACACACACACACATAATGTATATGTATATGTATATATGTATTTATTATTTAAGTATGCATACACACACGCACTCCTCCCATATAACAAGTATCAAATTTCTTTTTGGCATACCGCTAAAACAGTTATACAATTGTTTGAATCTATCCATTGAAAGAGACATTGCAAGTGCGTATAGTTCGAGATGCATCACTAAATCTTTACTTGTGGGCCCTCTGAATCATGCTAGAACCATAAACGAGAATCCAATCGAAATTTCATCAACTTGAACAGGTTTCTATTTTAACCATATCATAAATAAAATGAAACAACTATATAAGCAAGCCACAGAAATTGGATTCATTGTAAAAATAAAATATATCAAAGAAGTTGCAAGATTTACGACCAAAAATAAAAAAAAATGAGCAAACGAAATATGACTTAGTTTCATATTTTCTTTAATATTAAAGTCAAAACGCTCATACGAAATATCTTTTTCAAATTATTAAGAAAAAATTTCCCTCCAGTGCATAAATATTAATACATTGCCAACGAAAAGATTATCGAAGGTTTTAATTCCCCTTGAAATTTTCTAATATCTTCGCCACTTGTAATATCCATAAACTTAACACATTAGCTGTTAATAAAACCAAACCGATCGTAACTTTAATTGTAAAACAACAATACCAACTTAATTTAGCAAAATTTTACGGCAAGTGACATTGCCAACCTAAGCACAATAAAAAGAACAATGCTGAACAAATATAGATTGGGTACACAATGAATCCTTTCAAAATACGTTATAACCAAAATGCGGATGCATTCCATAACATTAACACAAATATAGATACTTTATTATTCACCAATATATGGAAGCTAAAAACCATGTATCAACATACAGTACAAAATGGAATATAATAATGAAAGCTATGACATAGAACAGTATTAAAACTATGTAATCTTTATAGAACCAAAACTTATGATATCATAAATGCAAAGAAAACTTTGATAAGCAAATATTCACAAAGAATATCCGTATATAACCGGTTTATTAAAAATATACAAAATCATTTCAACGCTATAAGCCCTTTATATATGAAAATAGATAACAATTTTTTTTTTAAGTATACTGTCCTACTATCCAATTTTTCACATTGAAGAATTCCACTTTCTCGTAAAAAACTGAATATTCTACCATACCACTTCCTACAAACATTCGCTTATGTTTATATTTTTTACGTTTTTACTTTCTTATGTTTTACTTTTTTTTATCTAATTATTATCTCGTTTACGTCTCATCATAATCTTATCATTTTCTTTATTATTTATTACATGTTAAATTTTAATTGAATTTATGATTTTTTAGCTTTTTAAATAATGTTTATGTAAATACCATTTCTGTAAAGAAGATTTCAATGGAAATATGTTATACATAGACAGACAGCCTTTTTACATGCACACACATACGTGTCTGAATATATGTGATAGTAGGGAACTTAAGAATTAATGTATGAGGCAGTGTATATATATATATATATATATATATATATGTGTGTGTGTGTGTGTATGCGCAAGCTTGTGTGTTAAGGAGTGTGTGCGTTTATATATGTATGCACACGTGTGGTAACTGGACAATGTTGATTCAGCAAATTCAACTGTAGATTAGATTTTTATTTTCCCGTATTCTTAAATGAACAGTAGGTTACAAAAGGAGATAATACTTTTCATGTAATTCTGAATATAGGAGTTGCAGCCTTTTCGCAAAGTCCAGTTCAATATTTACTATCACATCTTAAAGTGATAAACGTGTCTTTGTCCTTTTTACAAATATGATAGATGTTAGCTGTTCTATCAAACATTTGGAATAAATTTTCAAAGTGTAATGTAATATTGTAGTTGCTGATGCTCTTAATGTTACTTTTGAGAAATTCTAATCTACCCCGTGTGAGTTTATCTAGGGTATGGTAGTAGCCGATGAAATGAAAGTGTCAATTGGCGTTTCTAACCGCGGCTATGTCATCGTTATTGCCAGATATTTTGTCCCGTGGTTTAAGATGACACAGATATTGATTTCTCACGGAGGAGCAAGGCCACACATTGTTGCAGAGTATTCAGCCGTTAAATCAACCTTGTATTTGACTGGTACTTTATTTTATCGTCCCCAGAAGTAATAAAGGTAAAATTGATTTAGGCATGATTGGAATTCAACTGAAAAGGTGCCTTACTTCCGCAAATAACTTATCCGAGGCTTTAATAAGTCTGTCCTTTCTTCAATTATGCAATAACTGCTTTAACCTGATGGATAATGCAGTCGCCTGGCAATCAATATATAAGTGGTTTGAGACCCGTCAGTATATTATTGCTCTTTTTTATCTTATGTAGGGCCTCTGTTGGCCAATGTAGATGATGCACCTGCATATGTGCACGCCTGGACAGGAATTTTTGAATAAGGCTAGTAAGTAGGACATGCAGGCAAGTCTCTTCTCCTCTCACCAAGTCACCGATGTTTATCAAAGAGAAAGACCCCCTTCTTAGGCCGATGAAGCCTGGCACTAGTGTCGAGGTAGGCGGGAACAAATCCCTCAAAGCATCTTGACCAACATTCTAACAGTTCCGCCAATCTACCACATTTGATTGGTGCTTTTTCTGCTGATTTCAAATGAATAAAATGCAATGTTAACATCGATGGGATTTGAACGCAAAGAATAGGAACAGGTATTGCGAATCATTCTATCTAACATTCTAACGCCTCTGTAAATTCACTGTTGAACTGGTGCTTATAATATTCTTTTCTACTATAGGTACAAGGCCTGAACTTTGTGGGGAGAGAGCTAGTCGATTACACAGATTTCAGTGTTCAAATGGTACTTATTTCCTCGACCCCGAAAGGATGAAAGGCAAAGTCAGCCTCGGTGGAATTTGAACTCAGAACGTAAAGACGCACGAAATACCGCTAAGTATTTCGCCCGGCGTGCTAACGATTCTGCCAGCTTTCCGTCTTATTTGTGCTTATGATATTATCATTGAAAGGTAGTCAAAAGTCTGTTGTGCAGGTTGTGTGACTCGGCAAAAATTCTCTCACGAACTCGGTAAGACTTTATAAAGTTATCGATCAAAAACAAGTAAGTATACTTAATTAAGAAGTTATTGAAAATCCTAACTTGGTAAATCTTAGCTTAAAGGAGAATTCCTAGATGATTCTAATACGGTCACTTTCTCATGGATCAATTGTATGGCAGTATCGACCTCCTCCCAACTAATTTCCTCCAATTTCACAATAATACAACAAAAATGCAAATAAGGATTCAGGTGTGTATGATTAGCTTCCCT
>NC_068989.1:43372510-43378458 GCF_001194135.2 Octopus bimaculoides | reverse complement strand
ATATATATATATATATATATATACATATATGTATGTATGTATGTGCGCCCATTCCTAAGCATTGTTGTATTGATACTCTAGTATTCACAGTCCTCAAGAGTGAACACTTGTAGAAATGCGATAAACGTGTCAAAATATGATTTCTTGTCTATTTAAGACCTTAATATTGATGTTCATTTGATAAATAATCTAACCACAGTTTTTGAGTATTATTGTATGTGCGATACATTATCTGTTTAATCGAAGCATTTTCCTTAGATTACATCGTTAGTCAAAGCTATCTCGCTTTCTTTATCCATTCAGTTCAGTTTTATGTCATTAAATACAAATTCTATGAATGATGTACTTCGGTCACTCAGTTTTCAGTTGCAAGAATCAGTATCACACAATAATGATTTGCTATGATTAGAATTAAGACAAAAATTATTTTATTTAAGAAATAATAACCACGATTATTATTATTATTATTTTGTGGCCATATGAAATCTTCCCAGAGCATTCTTTGTGTTATTCTTTAAATAATTCAAACAATAAAAAGGAATCCACTTTGGCAGGTACGATTGCTTTTGACTATACTCCCGGAAGACTGAAAAGCCGTAAACACAAAATCATGTGGCTACCCTCTTTTGCATCTTTTAGGGATATAGTCAGACAAAATCGAGTCCGCTAAAGCGTACTCGCGTACTCAAAGAGTTAAGACATTTCTACGCGTTGCATGTGGCCTGAAAGTCCTCTAACGTTTTCAGCTGGTTCCACCATACTACTTATGTAAACGGGGCAATGGAGACTGGAGACAGAATCCAAAGTAGATGGTTCAATTACTTGAGAATGTACCACAGGAACTGCTATACTAAAAAACAAAGGTAATATTATTTATCAAACAAACATTAATGTCCATATTCTTAAATAGACGAGAAATAGCTAGCTACCACGTTTATTTCTTTCTCAAGTTCATCTGCGACGGAAGCGACCAAAAGCGAATTTAGCATAGAAATGAAAGTCCATCCACGGAGACTGCCGTAAACCTACCTCAGCATAAAGTTATCCTTAATAAATAATAATTCTTACACATTTAACATGCTTTTTCTTTCACAGGAGTCACAGCAAAGTGTTCTCGTCACGATTCCTGTCAAAAAATTTCTGTGAATTGTGCTGACACTATTTCTAGTTTTTCAATTATCTTCAAAATATCTGAACGTTTCATTTTCTTCTCTGCGTCATAGAAATTTAATGTTTTATCGTTTCCAACAGAGCTGTAACATTTTTTTAACGATGTTCATTTTCCTCTCACGCTTACACACATTTTTTCTATTACATTTGCTGAGACGAATTAATCACTTGAAATTAACAATATACCAATTACCTCTTATTCAAATAGATTTCAAATATCAGTTAATTGTTTTTTAACTTATAGTGTCTCCTCACCTGTCATCAACTGGGTACGCACTGTGCCTGAATTTACGCCAACACCTGCGCATACACAGCGCACTTTGCATCATTAAAGTTGTTCAGTAGCCAGATCCTCACACCGCCTACATAATTAAAAGTCATGTGCTTGTGCAGCTAGCATCAATTCACGCAGTTTCTGCTCTACATGTGGAATTACCCCTCAGACATTCAGACATATCAGCAGAACTTCCAGTAAACATATTACTCACAGTAAATGACCTAGTATTAAATTTCTATGTAGTCGTTGGATACGCTTGAAATACTAGCTAAATCACGTATAAATCGCATCCTATCATCTCAAAAGAGACATGCTAGATAATCACCTCTCCCCACAAAAGACTCGGGTAAAAACTGCAACGTCTTTGATCATAGGCTGACTTGGAGCTAAACAACAACCACCACAACAAAATAAAGGTGCCGACAATAACAACAATAAAGGGTCTTTCTCCAAATGCAGCGAGGCCTTGTAGGATAAACCATTACACTTTCCTACATATTTCCTAATACGGAGTCCGCGTCGAACGTTTCCTGGTAGGGAAGCGGTGGACACTTCAGCTACCGTTATATTTTGTAGTTGTTAATATTGCAGTGATTAAAGTCTTTTTTATTGTTGCTATTAGAATTACAGATATAAACATTGCAGCATTTCTCCTGGCATTTTGCGATATGAGTTCAAGACCTGCTGAAGCCACCTTTGCCTTTCATCTCCCTGGTGTCGATACTGGTCAAATATTGGGGTCGAAGGAATCAACTAGCCCTTCTCCTCCAAACTTTTGGCTTTCTGCCTAAACAACAACGCCAGCAGCAGCAGCAACAGCAACGGCGGCGGCAGCAACAGCGGCGGCAGCAGCAGCGACAGCAGCAGCAGCAGCAACAACAACAACAACAACAACAACAACAACTGTTCTTTCTGCTATAGGCAGAAAGCCTGGAAGTTTTTTTGGGGGAAGGCTAGCCGATTACAATGACTCCAGTGCTTGACTGGCACTTATTTTATCGACCCTGAAAGGATCTGTCAAGGATGCCCCCTCTCGCCCCTTCTGTACGTGCTGGATCTCAAGCCGTTGCTACGAAACTTGGGTGCTTCGAGGGGTATTCCGCGTGCACGAGGATCCGGAAGATTCGTGTCAGCTTATGCGGATGACATCACCGTAGTAATGCCAGACATATCGTTAATCGTCGTGGTAGGCTCTTTCCTAAGGTAATACGAAGCGGTTACAGGAGTAAAGATTAACTCGCTAAAGTCGGTGGGCCTGCAACTCGGCATCCGGAGAGGTAGGTCCATGTCACTCGAAAGCGTCGTCGGGCGCTGGATGGAACGACCGGTTAAGTTACTCGGAGTCTGGTTTGGTCTGGGCCTCCAAGTGGGCGGAGGTGGCGAATGCGTACATCACTTTCGTCATCTTATTACCACCTGCTTCGTTGCTGATCAAGCTGGAGCACTTACTTTTCTGCTTACTGTGCAGCTTATTGTGCAGTATTCACCTCTGGTATTTTGTGTATGCTGTGCATATTTGCATGTTCTGGGGTTTTGATTATATGTTTTTACATTATTTCCACGATACTTATTGCTACAGGTGTTGCAGCTTTCTCGTTATCTCTATTTTCAGATCTTTATATATGTGGATAACGTCTTTATTTCTCTTAGAGATACTTTATCATCTGGAGGTGGGGAACTGATACTTTGATTACGAGGCATATTCCTTCTATCTTTTCATACCTGGTGCTTCATGATAATGTTATCGAGTCAATTAACTTTGATACTATTCTTGACAGTTCATTTTAGCATTTGGTTTATGTTTATACTACATCTTTCATATTTCTATTTTATAATATTGGTATAATTTTAAGTTTAGGTTATTATTGTAGTTAGATAAATCAGAAAGAAAGAGACAAAAAATGGCAACCTGGTTAATTGCTTTTCTTCTCTACCTCCTACTGAAGTTTATAGTTTTAGTGATTAATGGTGCAAAATCAACAATATTTTAACCTCAGTACTGAATATTGTATTTTTCAGATAGTACAACGATTTCATTTTGATTATTTCCAGCTCGTTTAACTTTTTCGGTGTTGGCCATAGTGATAAAATTCTCCCTGACTGGGCAGTGCCTTATGTTCATGAGCAAAACATTGCATTTCACGTTGTTCTAGTCTAAACAACCGAAAGTTCCAACAATAGCTGGGAAGTTTACCCTGCAATAGACAGCTATGAAATATGAGATAAGTTCCGACTTTATGAGTCCTAGAGCTCTCTAAGTATCAGCCATATTGGGGTTTTTCTTGCCATCGCTCCAATATGGCATTCTTTAGCCACACTTAGTGTTTAGTGCTTAGCTTTATAACAATTTCTACTTGTTGATATTGCTTTCTTCCCACAACTGCCCGCTCCTTCAGCCTTTGTTTCGTACGACTTCCTGGACTAGTTCTGTAGCATGTCAACTGCGAGAGCTAGAAGTGATATTCATGAGGCAGTGTGCCGAGTGACATCGCTGTGTTTACTTCACAAGTTGTGAAATTTGTGTTTTTGCGATCACGTGTATGCTGTAGTCTGCGAGTGTTATGAAGTCTGCGATTGTCATTGACAGGAAGTTGGAACAAAGAACCAACGCGAAATTTTGCGTTAATCTTAAGAAGTCTGCTACAAAGACATTGAGCGTGCTTTGGCAAGCATACAGCGATGAGGCAATGTTTCAAGTAGCACGGGCGCTTCAAAAGCGGAAGAAGTCCTTGGAAGACGATGAGTGATCTGGGAGACCTGCCACGAGTATCACTCTGGAAATGTGGAGAAAATTCCTCACCTTGTGAATGAGGATCATCGGAGAACAATCAACGATCTAGCTGATATTGTTGGTCTGTCGTATGGGTCTATACAGGCAATCCTAACGTCTGAATGGAACATGTGGCGTGTCTCTGCCAAATTTGTTCTCCTGCCTGCTGACCACCGAGAAGAAAACAACGCGTCGAAATTTGTCAAGTATGTTGATGACCCATACTTTTTGAGGATCATCACCAGTGACGAGAGTTGGGTCTACGGGTACGACCCTGAGACGAAGCAGCAGTCGTCACAGGGGAAGAGACCTTCATCTCCACGACCAAAGGAAACACGATAGAGCCCCGTCTTAATCGAGAGCTTTTTCGGCATCGCAAATTCGTCCACCAGAGCCAGACCGTCACTCGAGAATTCTACTGCGACGTTTTGAAGCGTTTGAAGAAGGACGTTCGACGAAAGTGACCGGATCTGTGGAGTACAAAGAATTGGAGTACAAAGAATCGGACGGCTGTGAGCTGGCAGACACGTTAGCACGCCGGGCGAAATGCTGAGCGGTGTTTCGTCTGCCGTTACGTTCTGAGTTCAAATTCTGCCGAGGCCGACTTTGCCTTTCATCCTTTCGGGGTCGATAAATTAAGCACCAGTTACGCACTGGGGTCGATGTAATCGACTTAATCCCTTCGTCTGTCCTTGTTTGTCCCCTCTATGTTTAGCTCCATGTGGGCAATAAAAAAATAACAACAAAGAATTGGATTCTTCACGACGATATACACTCTGTCGCCGAGCTCTCCTCATTCGTCAGCTTCTCACCAAGACAACGTAGTATCGCTTCTGTACCAACCCTGTTCGCCAGATTCAGAATCTGCGGACTTCCATCTCTTCCCCAAGATGAAAATGCAGCTCAAAGCTCACCGTTTCAACACTGTTGTCGAAATCAAGAGCAAACTGCAGAAGGTCCTCGAGTTGCTTACGGAAAATGACTTCCAGGCCGGATTCCAAAAGTGGCAGGAACGCTGGGACCGGTGTATTGCTGTGCAAGATGACTATTTCGAAGGAGATATATTAAAACTTAGGTAAATAAGTTATTTTTTTTTTATTAAACATAACTAGTCCTGAAACATTTTGATATCACTTCGTATTTGTTGGCTTCTTTGTAGACGAAATTTTTTATTTCGTTCATATTTTATAAAATATTCTATTAGTTTCTCATTGTTTGTAACCAGATATGCTTGTAATTCTACAATGGTTATTTTATAATAATTTTCTAGCATCATTGAGTCCTTACTTTCCCGCATTCATGCTAAATATAATAATTTAGCATGAATTTAGGGTGGAGTATTCTAAATGAAGGCATTAGTTGCGGGTTTCCTATCTACTTTTGCTAATTTAATCTAACTCTAGTCGAGAATATTATAACTAACATACTACAGAGAGCTAGAGGGTTAATGTCGATTGCCTTATCGTTTGCATCTAACTCAATTTTAACGATTGATATAATTATCTATGATATTCTTTCTTAATATTTTCTTTCATTTATGTGTTGTACTCTGAGTATTGCATTGATTCCTAAGTATTTGCCTGTCTGTAATTGGTCTTATTATTTGATCTCAGTTTTTTTTTCTTATTTAACTGGTTATTAGTGTTCTTAGTTAATTTTCATCCAACCAAGGTTAGCTTAGTGAATAGTTCTAATTCAAATCTCATATATATATATATATATATATATATA
>NC_068989.1:43365688-43368995 GCF_001194135.2 Octopus bimaculoides | reverse complement strand
ATATACATGCCCAGCATGGCCAAATCCTCAGGGCTGAAGCATATAAATGAATAAAAGAATAAAAAAGAATATATACATATATATATATATATATAATGTATGACAAACTTCTTTCAGTTTCTGTCAACCAAACCCACTCAGAAAGTTTTGCTCGGTCTGGAGCTATAGTAGACGAGACTTACCCATGGTGTTACGCAATGGGACTGAACCCAGAACTATATGGTTTGGAAGCAAACTTCTTACCACATAGTCACATCTGCACCCATATTCATTTGGAAAAATTCCATAAAAATTGAAAATTATCTAACAAGTTTTTAAAGTAAATTAACAAAAACAAGAATGAAAATATGAAGAAAATGTTTGTGTTTGCGTTTTAGCCCTTCTCACACGTGGTAGAAACAAAATTTTTCTGTATTGTTACCGTTATAGTAATTGTGTTCAGTAATTGTAGCATTAATCATCTTATTTAGTTTTGGCTTGAAGATTTTCATCAAATATTCTTTTGATTTTCGTAATTGCTAATGTTTTTCCTTTATATTTGGAAAAAGGGAATATTTTGAATTCTCCATTCGTGCAGATGTCTAATTGATCCCTATATTGAATGTTTCTTATTTGTTTATGCATCTTGACTCATCCATTAATTTTGCTCCTATTTGACAGATATAGTTCTCATTGCATTGGGGACATGTAATGTAATTAACAAGATTTTTCATTTTGCAATACATATTTCATTTACGATTCTTATTTATTTTTAATTTTAAATAAACAAGCATTGAAGAAAAGTGAAAAATTAACAGGCAAATTTAAAGCAATTTAACAGAAAAGAAGCTGGATTATCTAAATAAATTTGAAGTAAAAATAAACAACTTTTATGAACAAGCGAAAATTCATAAATCTAAAGAAATCTATGATAACTTAAAAGACTTCCAACATCATATTTAAATATTCCCAAACAGTCAGATTTAAAATTACGTAATAATGAAACCATTATCTAAATTGCTTCCCAATTTCAATAGGGACGACACGGATCTTTTGAATTACATTCAAGAAAGAGTAACTACAGAGACGATCTTATTCAATCTTTATGTGACCAGCCTTTATCTTAATATTCGCATGAAATAGAACAGGAGGTACTGGAATTCTGGATCGATAAATATCTAGATGCAATACTGGAAAGATTCCCTGAAGAATTCACACTAGGAAGATTATAATTGTTACTAGAAGACTACTTTTTGACAACCAATACTGTCTTCAAGTAAAATGGACGATAATGGGTTCAACAATCGCACCCAAGTTTGCAAAGCTAGTGATAAAATATTTAGAAGAAAAAGAGTCTATATCCATTATTTTTTAATGGTATTGGAGATGTGGTCGGTCCACTTGATGTCCAAGATGCGTCTTAAATTGCGAAGGTGAAAGACGTTGAGACGATGTTCCTATCTAGAGTAGAGGCTCCACGTCTGACTGCCATAAAGTAGCGTACTAAAGAATTAATTAACCACATTCATAATTAATAAAATTCTCAAAAGGAATTCATCTTCGGGAATTTTTGACGTTCTGAAGATTAAGGAAAAATGAGGTAATTATAATGGATATCCACTGTAAAGAAATAAACACCCATTAGTACTTATACTTTAGATATTGCTAGCCACCACTTACTAGAACAGCCATTCTAGTTAATTTGATATGGTGTAACATACATGTGCTGTTGTTATAGATTCAGCAAGAGAGAAAGGGAGAGAGAGAGAGAGAGAGAGAGAGAGAGAGAGAGAGAGAGAGAGAGAGAGTGTGTGTGTGTGTGTGAAAGGGTGAGAGAGGGTGAGATAGGGAGAGAGTGAAAGAGAGAGAGAAAGTGAGAGAGAAAGAGAGGGTGAGAGTGGGAGAAAGTGGAAGGAAGAGAGAAAGTGAGAGGGGAGAGAAGGATGTCTATAATCATTCGTTAAGCACTTTCAGCGAGCTGTTCTTTGAGTTGTGATGTATATAACCTTAACTTCTTGTGTTTTATTGTCTCATACATAATATATCTAAGAGTCGACATCCATTTATAGCAGTCTTCGAGGTATTCACTGTTTCAAAGATCGATATTTAACTCGATCAGATATAAACTAGCTTATTTTGATATACTTTTCAATCCGAGTCACTTTCATATACAAATTACAAGTGGACAACTGCTATGTCGTTTCCGGTCACAAAGAATATCATCTTTTCGACAGCCTCTGATGAAGTGAATGGTTACAGAAAAACCTGTTTGATTCAGAAGAGGACTGGGAAGTAACTCACAGATATTTCCTTTATTTGGTATGTTACTTTTATTTATTCAGCTTTCTCTTTTATTCGTACGTGTACTTGCACTTTTATTTGTTCTTTCACTTTTATTCATTCAACTTTGACTTCAGGCATAACAATGAATAATATATCACTGTATTGCTGTATCGACCGGATTATCGGATGTTGTAATAGACCGTTGGTCACAATGAGCTTCTGATTCTTTTTTGATTGCACCTTTCTTTTCCATCTTAGCTGAAATCGTTTAACTAAATCGTCTTCCCATCGTCGTGGTGGCCTTCTGACCGGCCTTTTCCCAATCTCTTATATACCATTCGAATAAAGGCGGGAAGTGACGAGATCGAGGAGGTAAATGAGTAAGCTTACACGGGGTACACAGTAAATATGCTCCCGATATGCAGGCTGAAATTTCGAGATGAATAAGGGCAGGATGAGACGCATTTATATTAATAAAAGATAGGCTCAAAGCAAAGCTGGAAAAGATCTTACACGCCACACTTTCTCTCTTTTACGCACGTGAGACGCAGGCTACTACAAAGAGAGAACACCAATTGACTACGACGCAAAGGTCCATGGAGAGATCCATACTAGGAATATTGGACGAGCTGAATCGTACACAGTTGGGATTTTATGAAGATTATTGCTACGCATTTAAATATGGTTAAATTAATTGATTTGTGAGTAATGCTTGAAGCATTTTAATATGTGAAATCAAACAGAAATTTGATGACGAATCAATTAGATTTTGAATAAACAGTTTATATGATTTTTTTTTACTTTATTTCGATCATAAGAATTTCTCTAATAAAACAAGGCCCATCAGATCTTGCAGGAATTCTCCAGAGACCGTTTGCAGACATAGATTCTGTCAATAGATTGTGGATATTGGAATGTAGACTGCTGCAAAGGTTTCAATACATGTAAATTGATATTCTTATTAATTTTACACTAACTGTAGCAACAAGGGAGCGCGCACACGTACACCTCCCCACACACTTTTACACATGTACCCGCATATATA
>NC_068989.1:43364929-43365585 GCF_001194135.2 Octopus bimaculoides | reverse complement strand
TATATATATATATATATATATATATATGCATAAATATGTGTTTATATGTATACAGACATGTATATCTTCCTAACTCTCTTTTTCTCTCTTTCTTTCTCCCTTACTCTACATGTGTGCATGTGTGTGTGTGTGTATATATACATACATGCATACACATACATACACATATACGTAAGTATATATTAACAAGTAACTTAATACTAACACATATACAGATAGTTACTTATCTACACACATATATTTGTGTTCATGCCTGTACATACATACATACATACATACATACATACATACATACATATATGTATGATTGTGATTTCGATTTCTAGACAGAGCGATACGTTGTGCTGGGCCAAATACTTCTCTTCATGTTGCTCCGATCCACTCAGCCAGCAAAAATGAGCACTCCTGTGATGGAGTGGCGCTCCGTCCAGTGTGAGAATAAATATGCTACAAATTGCGGGAAACTGATCGCGGACAGTACCTTTAATCCTTTTCCTTGATGCGTGTGTGCATGTGTATATATATATATATATATATATGCACACACACACGCATACACACACACACACACACACACAAACATACATACACACACACACACACACTTGTACACATGTACCCGCATATATATATATATTCTTTTACTTGATTCAATA
>NC_068989.1:43362806-43364328 GCF_001194135.2 Octopus bimaculoides | reverse complement strand
TTGAATACAAGTAATTGCATATGCTTCATTTATTTAACTGAATCTTCAATCATTGATGTCCAGTTTCTGCGAATAAACGCGTCTTCAGATAATTTTCATGACAATACATAGAACAGTAACAGTTAGAAATGAAAATGCAAGATAGCGGAAGTACACACACATGAAATTGACTGGCCAGAGCTTTGATAATTAATTAGAAAATCTAAAATTCAACAAAAAAATCAGGTTAATGGCATGGAAGTAACTTACAGGATATAGTACAAAATGAGGTATATTTCTATGTGTGTATGTGTGCGTGCGTGCGTGCGTGTGTACGTGTGTGTGTATGTGTGTGTGCATGTGTGTGTATGTATTTGTATATGAATATGTATAAAACGTGCTATGTGTGAAATGAACTAAAGTGTCTAATAAGGGAAAATAGTAAAAGGTACGGTAGATGATTATGTAGTTGCGAGATGTGATGACTTTGTGTTGGTGACGGTTGAATAGTGTAAATGATAACAGGGAGATAGGACAGACAGGGTTACAAGATTTAACATTATGTTATACGATGATGTATAATGTTGCATAAAACTGGTAATGCATATAACGTGGCTGGGTGGCAGAATCGTTAGCATGACGGACATAATGCTTAACGGTATTTCGTCCGTCATTACGTTCTGAGTTCAAATTCCGCTTAGGTCGATTTTGCCTTTCATCCCTCTCAGGGGCCAATGAAATAAATACCAGTTGACCGTGTGCCAAAGTTAGGAACTAATGTTACATAATGCATACAGTTACGCGGTGCAGGATTTTAATTATCTTTCAGGAATGTTAATCCAGTTTAATTCTTGTGGCATCCCACCAGTTAGAATACGCACGTGATATAAACGCGAACACAAGTATCAGAAGGAGTTTAATTGGTCGTTTTGATGGATTTACGCAGTAAGTTTTATTAACGTATATATGTAATGGCTTAATCAAATTTTGCAGGGATGGCGTAAGAAGTTTGAATGTTGAGCGCACCTAACATTTGAATATAAGAGGTTATGCTTGATTGAAACCATAATGTTAAGTAATACATAGTTCTAAGTAATGGACGAACGAGGCTGCGGAGTTGAATCAAATACCACTTGTACAATAAATTAAATGAAAAATTCAAGCGTGGGGTTCAAGTATAAATTATAGTTGTCACGAATGTTGCTTGTAAATTCAATTGATAGATTCTTACCGTGTTGCGGATACAAATATCTTTACTCCAGTAGTCCAGTAGTCTAGCAGTCTAGCGCATTCATAGCTTAAGCACGAGGGGGCTCCACTGGAGTATCAAAGGTAACTTTAATATATATGTAGGCGCAGGAGTGGCTGTGTGGTAAGTAGCTTGCTTACCAACCACATGGTTCCGGGTTCAGTCCCACTGCGTGGCACCTTGGGCAAGTGTCTTCTACTATAGCCTCGGGCCGACCAAAGCCTTGTGAGTGGATTTGGTAAACGGAAACTGAAAGAAGCCCGTTGTATATATGTATACATATATATATATATA
>NC_068989.1:43355892-43362779 GCF_001194135.2 Octopus bimaculoides | reverse complement strand
TGTGTGTGTTTGTGTGTCTGTGTTTGTCCCTCCATCATCGCTTGACAACCGATGCTGGTGTGTTTACGTCCCCGTAACTTAGTGGTTCGGCAAAAAGAGACCGATAGAATAAGTACTAGGCTTACAAAGAATAAGTCCTGGGGTCGATTTTCTCGACTAAAGGCGGTGCTCCAGCATGGCCGCAGTCAAATGACTGAAACAAGTAAAAGAGTACAAGAGAGTAAAGAGTATACATGTAAGTAAAGACCCCCCACCTTTGGTCACGAGTGACCATAGGATTGCACCATGAAAGTTCCTCTCCGAGGTACAAGTCCGAGTAAGGTATTTTTGTGGAAGATCAACAGTCCCCCATGCCATCCATCCCCACACTACCGATGTTCTACAAGGGAGAGGCAAAGACTGATACAGCTTGGTACCAGTGATGTCGCAGCTTATCTCTACAGCTGAGTGAACTGGAACATCTTGATCAAGAACACGACGCACAGCCCGGTCCGGGGATCGAACTCACAACCTCACGATTGGAAGCCCGACGCTCTAGTCACTGAGCCATGCACCTTTACATACACAATACACACGTACACAATGTGCGTATGTGAGCATGTATGTCCGTGTGAGTGTGTGTATGTATGGATAAATGTGTGTGTGCATGTATGTATATAGAGTCATTCTAGAATTTCATGTTACGGTTCATGTGCGGAAAGGCACCAGGCCAGACTGCTGAGGTCAGATATTCTGTTTGTTGAATAAATGACAAATTTGTAAGTCTCAAGCAATACAGCCGTCGGGTCGCAGTTGAGTTTCAGGATAGATATAGATTACAACTACATAAACAAATCTTGCAGTGGAAGAAAACTGTTCTGTTTGTGAATAACATCTTCATTCAGTGGCATGCTAAATAATGCTGTTCATCGGCTTTTGTCTGTATCTGCATTGTCAAATAAGCATGTAAACGATCCACTGGTACCCAAACGAAGGAACATGGGGTAAGAGTGTGAAAAGATTGAAGGAACTTGAAGGAATGAAATTATACAGAAGCTGGAAGGAAATTTACTGAATGTGCTTAATTATAGATATTAAGTGTATCAGTTGCATTTCCTGGGTTACAGCAATTTAGCGGGGTTTTGTTGGAATATGTCTGAGAGAGAGATATGCTTCAAGGATAAAAATTTCAATTTTATTGCATGCAAAGAAGATAAACTTTTTTCTCTCCTATTTAAGATATTAGCTGGCAATCTTAAGCATCTCGGTTACATACAGATTGCAGTTGTCGTTGCGCCTGCTTTGTGCTTTCACGCTTTCAGCAATGCTCCCCTTATTCCCCGATCAATCAACTGCTAAATGTACAACTGAGTGGAATAATGTTTGCTCTTCTACCTGAACGTATGGGAATGTGAGTGTATCTGGTCGTGAGTGAACTTTCATTGATACTGATTTATGCTTTTTTCTGTGCCATAGTAGTTAATACATCAGCTCTGTGCATCAGTTCCTTCAACTGATAGTTATCACTAGAAAGAGATTTAGTTGCATTTCAACAATTACAATTATGAGTTCGAAGCATTTCTGGCTACTTCATTGTGGTTAAAATGACTCGGTATTACTTAAACAGCTATAGCATTCTTTTGTAAAGTTTATTAAACATTTTATGGTGCCTATAGCAAGACATCTTACTTATCAGTTTTAGAAGGCCGCTTAATATAGTATGGTATATTAACCATTTTATTTATTTGTTTTATATCTCCTAATTAATCATGCAAGAGTTAGTTCTAAATTGTCTATCTGGTCGTTGACACTGCTTCTCCATAACGCTTTATTATAGTACAGGGTAATTTTATAAGACATTTTCATTTAATGATAGCTTGTACATACGTCTGCTGGTATTGTCAGTGATATGCTTAATAATTGTGGTGGGGTGATTGAAACCTTTATTAACATATAGTTTCTTCAGTCGGCTTATGGTATGGGTAACATTTACGCTTAGGAAATTAGCTCTTTTTTGTTTAGTATATACTGTAAATTTTGGATTGGATTTGAATACAAAACGAAAAAAATTCAAAGTGTCACTTATGTCGGGGGACACGGCGAATCCTTCGTCGATATATAATCCTATACTGACGTCTTTTACTTCATTTCTCATCACTAGTTAAAATTAAGTTCCCGTCATCCGTTATCTCTGCACTGTCAGAGTTATCCATAGATTCAACGAAGAACTCGTCTCAGAACTTGTTGAAAAAGACTTCTAGATATAAATGTGCTGAACTCAACAAAATCGAACTTGACATATTTATAGTTGGTTTTATTTTCAATGCATTTACGGAATATAATGTATTGTCGACTACTCCTAATTTGCTTTTTGTGGGTATAATTAGTCTAGATTTAGGGCTTCCTATACAGTTATTATTATAGTGTTAGACGCGGCTTGCTCACACATGCGCGCGCGCACGCACACATATACACAAATACATACATATGCATAAATACACATATAAAAAGGGAAAGGTAGAAGAAAGAGGGAAGAGAGAGAGAGAGAGAGAGAGAGAGAGAGAGAAAGAGAGAGACTGAAGGTGGCAGTAAGTGGAAGTAACGAATACCGTTTTCTGTGATTCAATTAAATGTTGTTGTAGTGAACCGTGAAGACGAGAGACAGTTGCAATGAAGCTATTATAAGCAGAAGGAAGACACTAAACAACATTGAATGTAAAAGGGAGAACGTTTGCAAGAGAGAGTTCTCTTTTTTTTTTTTCCATTCTGGATTTGTTTGATCTTCGAAATTTTTCATTGACTGTATGATGAAATTCCTTAGAGTTGACAGCTGTATTTTGCTGTGAATGGGGCATTTTAATGCTTCCTAAAGAATAATTAACGATCGAGGGTTAGAGTACTTCCCGTTTACAAAGTCTGTTTGGTGTTTGCTTAGATGGCCTCACCACAATATGAAAACATCCGAATTAGTGATAAAAAAACAAAAACAAAACAAATCAAAACAAAAACTTGAGTATGAGAAATTATCATTTGCAGTTCTGTCACCTTCGTCATGACATATATTTACATAACATTTATAATTCATCAATAACAATAATGTCACACACAGGTTTTACTCACACACTTACTCGTTAATAATTCATTCACTGACTTAGTCAATATTTCTGTGTTTTTCGCTCAAACTTCTTTTTTCTTTTATCTTCAGACATCTTCAGAATCCGCTGCCCAGGTGTACCATCGCAGACGACAGCAACAACAATTACGCCAACAATGTTTATGTTGATAGCAACAACAACTACAACAATAACAATAACAATATAAACAACATAACATAGCTATGAGTCGGACGTGTCATCTGATTCTGTTATGTTACTAAAGTTCGGTTTCATTTCCTGAAGATGCTTCAATGGTGGTTCAAACTGGATTCGGATTGAGTTGAGGGAGGCGTTCACAGTGGCTATACTTTCTCCCTGTCTTATCTGTGATGTTGACTGAGCGATGTCAGGTGTCTGGCTTCGTCTACGTCGGCAGCAGAAAGCTCCCAAGAAAGACTCACGGAATTTCCGGTTCATAAAGCAGTAAGTGATTGGGTTACAGCAGGATGACACGTACGACAGAAGATGTATGAAAGCTAAACCAACGGGTGAGATGTGCGAATGGGCAGTACGGGCGTCAAAAGCCAGCCAGGTTTGTGCAAAGAACAATGGAGTCCAGCAGACAAAAAACTCCAATACTACAACACCAAGCATTTTAATGACTCTCTTTTTAGCCGCCACGTTCCTGTCCAAGTTCGATTGACGTACACCCGACTGGAGGTCATAGCGTCGACGCTTGGGTGTGACGATGGGCCGGTTTTCAGAGTTTCTTGAAGGGCTTCCTTCAAACACGCACATGCGCATGGAGTTACCAGGTTGATTTCGTTGGTTTTCTCCTAAAGAAAAAGAAAAATCAAACCAGAAAAAGTAAATAAGAAAAAAATAAGCTGAAATCATAATATAATTTGAAGATATTTTACATTTTTTTTTGTGAGAAGAAAGATAGTTTTTGAAGGTCATAATTGGCTACTAGCAAGAGTACTCATTTACTTTTTTCACTCTACCACAAAGCCCCACTACTTATATTGATTTTTAACACTGACACAAATTCACAAATTTTTCGGAGAAAGAAGACTGTATATTAAATTGACCTCAGTATATTACTGATTCCAATACTCTTGTAACTCTGAAAGGATGAAGGGCAAAATAAACACAACACGGCATTTTGTTCAGCAGTCTACGGAATCTACCTGTGAATACCCTCTTCCATCTTAAGACACTGAAAGAAAATGAGAGGAATCATGAAGATAGTGCACAGAATTTGTCAACTAATTATGGAATGCTTTCTATGCAAACGAGTGAATTTGTCAAAGGAAATGGAAGGTCAATTCTTCTCTTAGTATGTCAGCATATACGTGATTTATTTAAACATACATACATACATACATACATACATACATACATACATAAACGTATATATATATGTACTTTGTATGTATGCATGTATGTACGTATATATGTATGCTTGTTTTATATATATATATATATAAATACATACATACATGCATACATACATATGTACATACATACATACAGACATACCTACATACATACACACTTCATATGTATATATATAAATTCATACATACATGCATACATACATATGTACATACATGCATACATACACACTTCATATATATATATATATATATATATATATATGCATATATGGGTACAGGACACCACAGAATGTAAACAATATGAAATATGAAAACAAGATGAAATACAAAATACGAAAACATGGAATACAAACTTTTTTTTGTGAACAACGAAAGAAACAAACGAAAAACAAGACAAGCAATATAAAGAACGACCCTTCATCAGTTGTCGGCTGTTTTCTTTACTCCGTATTTCTAGCAATTCATGACAGGATACACCTTCGGCAAAACATTTGCTCCCGCAAAGCAAATTAAATAAAATTTGGGATTTTGCAGAAGGTCAAAGTTGGTAACAAAATCAAGATAGTGAAAACAAACAGAAAGAGCGGCTAAACCTATACGAGGTGAGGTGACGAACATTGGAAGAACAATCTTAGACAGGAAACAGACAAGAATGCATCTGATCCCTCAGCTGATCGGAAAGAAAGAAAGAAAGTCAAGTTAGAAAAAGAAAGATGGCCGATGGTCACGTGCGAGCAACGAGAGAGCAAAGGAGAAAAAGTGAGCGAGAGAGATGTGAGGGAGAGAGATGTGAGGGAGAGAGATGTGAGGGACAGACAGAGAACAGTGAAGGGGAGAGGAAAAGAATTAGAGAAAGGATGAGAAAGAAAAAGACGAAAGGGGGAGAAGAGGAGATAAAAAGAATTAGAGAAAGGAAGAGAGAGGAAACGAAAGGGGAGAGGCTAGAGAAATAGAAATAGAAATAGAATGGAACAATAAGGGTCGCATCGAAATTATTAAGATAAAATTTACTTGGAAATGGATGCGTGGCGTTCAATCGTATAATAATATAAATGATATATATATATATATATGTGTGTGTGTGTGTGTGTGTGTGTGTGTGTGTGTGTGTGTGTATACATACATATATGTACATACCTACATATATATATGTATATACATATGCATATATGGGTACAGGACGTTATATATGCGTGGTTTGAACAGGACTGTTGCTGTTGAATCGAAGCTAAAGAACGCAGAGTAAAGCTGCTTGTCAAAGGCTGACCTTGAACTCTGTTGTTCTAGCTCACTTCCGCTATTTACAGCAGCATTTGGAATGAAAGTGTGTAACGTGTGATCGTCGCTGACAATGACAAAGAAAGTTGACCAGAGAATCTGCATCAAACTTTGCTAAAAGCTTGACGATACCTGCTCAAAGGCCTACACAAAGTTTTCAAGAAGTTTCCATCGTTCTCGACACAATCAAGGAGATCTTGTGCAACTGAAACTCGAGTGTTCTTATGGTCAGCTGAAAGCAGTTTTCGCAGAAACTTGGCAGACACGCATTTCATACCCAAATCTTCAGTGAAAATGAACTGAACTGAACCGTAACTAACCTGTACATCCTTTGATTACTTACGGATGGTGATTCGACGATTTCCCCTCACAGCTGCACGCACAACTGCGATGTTTTTCTCAGTTCTTCTGGCTACGGATCTCCCAGAACGTTCGTCAATATCGACAATTTTTCGGCCATCTTGAAAACGTCTGAATAACTCGTACACTTGTGTGTGTCTCATACACTCCCCTTAATACACTTTCTGCAACTTTGCGTAGGCGTCTGAGCAGATATTGCCTTGACAACTTTCTCTGTCATGGTCAATGCGGCGATCACGCTCTATTCACCTTCCTTCAAAGCACTGCTGCAAACAGCGGAAGTGAGCTAGAAGGTTAAAACTTAGTGTGCATGCACAGCAGAGAAGAAGGTCAATCTTCGTCAAGCGGCTTTAGTCTGCATGCTTTAACCTCGTTACTATAGCAGGAGTCCGGATACTTATTGATCAGACCCCGTATATATGTAAATACATATATACACATATATATAGTTATATAAGAGTTGTAAAGTATATTAAAAAGTATGTTTTAAGTAGTTCAAACATCATATGGTTAGGAACTCAGTAAGTTGTGTAGAGTGGAAAGTTGCTTTTATTATATCAAAAGTTGACAGTGTACTTTGAGCTTTGCTCTAGGCTGAGCATGAGAGTCGTGAACAGATTAGCACGGGAAAAAAGCTGAAGGTGGATTTATAAAATTTAATATAATAAACACGCACGCACACGCACACATACAAGCACACACATCTATATACACACACACACACACACACATATATACATATACACATACAGACACATATATTTATATATATATA
>NC_068989.1:43354285-43355739 GCF_001194135.2 Octopus bimaculoides | reverse complement strand
ATATATACATATGCAATGGGTAAATTGTCACCATTTTATATTTTTTATTTCGCATATGCTCATTGTTTGTTTTGGATTTCGTTGACTACACAGTATAGTAGGGTCAGTTAGGCACCATGTGTGAGAAAAACAACACCATGACGCAATTCACTCTGCCAGAAATTTGGAAACGAAATGCTGTACTGCTTAGCATTTACGCCGAAAGCTCCAATAGGAATATTTCAGAATGTTTGGATATCAATTTGAGGACAGTGGAATCTGAGGACATGTACTGAGACTGATAGAAATCAAGCACCCAGTTAACATCATGATGTTTGGAGTGATCATTAGTGATGCCGACGTTATGCCTCCATTCATCTTCCCACACGGACTCACACTGAACACGGAGTGTCTGGAGGAGGTAGTGCTGCCCTGGGTCAAGGGGGTGGTTGGTAGAAGACCCTATGTCTCGCAACAGAACTCTACACCATGCCACACAAGCAGGAGAACCCAGTCATGGCTGTCTGACCATTTCTGTGACTACACCACATCTAACATCTTGCCACCTGCAACCCCCTTGATTATTGTGTGTGGGGTACAGTTGAGTGAGAGACCAACAAAACTCCTTGTAATACCAATGATGTGCTGAAGGCAAGGATTATGGCAGCATTCACCAACCTAAACAAGGAGACCGCCCAGAAGAGTTGCAGGAGAATCCGAAGTTGTCTGGAGGCCGTGGCTGAAACTAATGCCGATTTATTGAATAAATTTACTCTTTAGTATTTCAAAATATTTTTACGTAATTTTGGTAAATATAACTGTTAAAATGAGATGTCAGTGTTATTTTCATTTTTGCGTAATCTACGACAGTTTATTCAACGTACATACATACATATATAGACACACACACACACACACACACACACACACACACACACACACACACACACACACACACACATATTTGTGTGTGTGTGTATGTGTGTGTTTGTTTATCTACTACTGCTAGGTAATCATTGCTCTTTGGGTTGCGCCCCTGGAACGTAACGGTTCGACCAAAAGACCGATAAAATTAGTGGCAGAGTTAAAAAGAAAAAAACGAGTACTGAGATAATTTTTTCAACTAAAGCACATTAAGCCAATGCCCCAACATGGCTGCAGTACGATGACCGAAACAAGTAAAAGATCTATATATTTATATATGGGAGAATATACAAATAATAACAACAGACGAGGACAGGTGGTGTAAATAACAAAAGTATATATTAGTATGACGTTCGGGAATACGGAAAGTCTTTGACGTTTCGAGCTACGCTCTTCAACAGAAAGAATACGGAGACAAGGAGAAAAACACGGAGAAAAAAAATTGAATAGTGTTCAGTCAACGGTCAATCATAATAATGGCCGATCATAACAATGACTGACCGGAAGTTAGAAATTCTTATTTCAGGAGAGCTAAGAAAGGGGGAGATAAC
>NC_068989.1:43351785-43352589 GCF_001194135.2 Octopus bimaculoides | reverse complement strand
ATATGCATGTGTGTGTGTGTGTGTGTATGCTTGTGTATATGTGTGTGCATGTATATATGTGTGTATGTATATGTATGTTTTTATTTCTGTGGTTATATAAATACATGACGCAAAGAAAGAACTCAGTAGGTGGTTTTGCAGTATATGATTTCTATAACCTACAGAACTAGTATCATGGTTACTCGGAGTTTCATCAAATAACTGTAAAGCATTTGTGTATCTTTTTCTTTTATATCTTTTATCATCTTTTACTTGTTTCAGACGTTAGATTGCAGCCATGTCAGGGCAACGTCTTGAAAAATTTTTAGTCGAATAAATAGACCCCAGGACTTATTTTTTGCAAAGCTTGATACTTATTCTATAGAACTCTTTGCTGAATCGCAAAGTTAGGGGACGTAAACATACCAACATCAGTTTTCAAGTGTTGGTGGGTGGACACACACACACATTGATATATGTATATATACATATATACGATGGACTTCTTTCAATTTCCGTTTACGAGGTCCATTCAAAAAGCTTTGATCGATCCGAGGCTATAGTAGAAGACACTTACTCAAGGTGCCACGTAGTGGTACTGAACGCAAGAGGAATCAACTGAAATTCTTCTCTCGAGTGACAGTTTCATTTAAGCGTTTATTAACAGTATCTTGTTGCTAATTTGCATTTGGAAATGCAGAATGTCACACGTTAGATGAAAAGGATGTTGAATGGTCGGATTACGTGTACGTAAGCTCGTTTACGAACTCTCACTTACATCAACGGTTAAGTATTGTGTTTGTGCGTATATATATATATATATAT
>NC_068989.1:43348444-43351446 GCF_001194135.2 Octopus bimaculoides | reverse complement strand
TATATAAGTATATGTAATGTAGGTAGGAAAAATCCAAGCTGGTCCTCTTAAAGCATACCTGCTTATTCCAGTATTACATTACAATCCACTATATATCAAGGTTTAGAGAAATAGAAGAACAGACCAATATTTACAGATGAAAAGTAGAAACTTTGTTGACGACGAGGGTTCCAGTTGACCCGATCAACGGAACACTCTGCGCATGGAATTAACGTGCAAGTGGCTGAGCACTCAACAGACGCACGTATCCTTAATGTAGTTCTCAGGGAGATTCAGCGCGTCGGAGAATATGACGAGGCCGGCCCATTGAATTATAGGTACAATATATTTTTGCCAGCTGACTGTAGAAACGTGAAATAATGTGTCTTGCTCAATGACACTACGCGCTGCCGGGAATCGAACTCACTACCTTACGATCATGAGCCAACTATCCTACCCTCTAAGCCGCGCGCCTTCACATTAACATTAAAACACACTATAAACTCTACATAAACTACGTGTCCGACCTTTGTGATGCCAATAGCAACAGATCATTCAAATACACAGTCTATGATTAAGGAATGGAATGAAATTCATTTCGAGAATGAAGCGTACAAGAAAACAAACCAGATAATGGTATGGAATAGTTTATTAAGTAAAAGAAAACAAGCTTATAGGAAAGTAATCACAGACAAAAATTTCGCAGACACATACTTAAATTGAAAAAAACCGAGAACCAGTTATTTTTTCAGGTAAATTCCGTTTCAAAGATACGAAATGAACGAAATGAAAAAACGAAAATCTGAATAAATCTCGTACGTGAAAAATTCGAAGCAGAATTAACATTCTTAACACTTCGCGCACAACAATTTTAAGAGAAATTCGTATAATATGATGCCATAACGCCGAAAGAAACCACCGAACGAACGAACAGAAAAAAGTACGTGTGAAACTATTAGGTCTATGGTAAAAAAGATTAGAGATACAAGAAACCAAATCAAATAAAATACTAGAATCAAAACTATGTTTATAAAAATAGGAAAAAAATTCGAAGCAGAACTAGTGTTAATATGTCTAAAAAACGACAGAATTTAATAACAGAAAGATCTATATCACCTTTTGTATCAAGTTACAAATAAAATCTAAAAATGAACAAAGGGCAACAACCCATCCTTTACTATTTATTAGTATTATTGAAAAAAGGAAAGGAATTCAATAACTCATGCTTACACAAACCCATCTACTACAAAAGACTTCCGAACTATAGTATTAGGAGAATAAATCAAAATAGAGCATCAAATAAAAGAAAGCATACCATGAAAAGCCAACATACCAAGATAGAAATGACAATGGAAGAACAGATCAAAATAAATCACCAAGCCAAAGAAAACTTAAAAACATATCATCTCAAGGCAGATGGTACAAGAACTGGAAAATCTCCTTCCAACAAAACAGAATAACTGAAAGAAAGGGCAAATGGCTCATAGAGCAAGAAATCTTTTTTAGAGAACAGAAGTTCCAAATAGAAACGAAAGAAAATTCTAATGACACAAAGTGTCAAGGAAATAGCGAACCAACTGACCCAAAGATGATAAAACTATCACAGCGAAAGCGCATGGAAAATGAAATAGAACTGGGATAAGGACTTAAATTCATACCAACCCCTACATCTGATTCAATAAATCTTATAAAAGATACTGAGGAATTTTGTAGAAAACTTCGTCTACAGGAATTCTTCCAAAAGAAACACAACGAAGATCCATCACTTGTGAAAAACAAATCGGAATTTAAGCTTCCAGTGGGCAAGAAAAAGCACTTAGAGGAATACATAACGTTTCTGAAAAGATCGGCAAGCTCAAACATTCCAACAATCCATGTAAAGGCAAACGTTACGAATGAAGAACAAAAAGTATTGGAACGTCTACTGAACGATTCCTTTTTAGTCAATAAAGAAGCTGACAAGGAAGGGAACCATTGTAATAATGGAAAAATGCTCATTTCACAGAAATGGTCTACGAACGACAAAATGACTAACATTTCTACCACAAATATGAACCGTTGCAGATAAACAAACGGTAAGTAAAATTGATGACGGGATAATTAAAAAATAACTTAATGAAAAATGAATTAGATTACCTCACTAATTTTGTAATTTTGTAAACAAGTAACTTTTGTGAACTTCAAAAGAACCCCCAAATCTAAAGAAATCAATAACAGCTTCAAGGATCTCTATGCATCATTTATGAAAATTCCCAAAGCAAGTGATCTAAAATTACGTCCAACTGTTTCAAGCCATTTTCTAGCATCCAACGATTAAGCAATTTGCTTGACATAATTTTGAACCCATTGTGCAAATTGTTCCGTGGACCGTGCATCTGCTCTCTCTCCACGCATCCACCCTGCCGTTACCCGACTCCCACTTCCCCTCACCTACCACCCTTCCACCCTGCCTCTCAAACGCACCATTTTCCGAGCCTTCCGGCGACTCTAGTCCGACCCCCCACTTCGCACATCTTCCCCAACCTACCCTACCCTCCTTCAAACGAGCCCACAACTTACGTGACGTCCTGGTCCACATTTTCTCCCCTAACCGCACCTCCCAGCCTGTTCCCCTGCGCCCACCCACGCTGCCGCACTTGCCCCTACCTCTCCAACACGACCATCCTCACAGGCACTCATCATCATCCCTATCATATCACTGACTCCTTTACTGCACTTCTAACAACGTCATTTACTGCATCTCCTGCTCTTTCTGTCCTTCTCTGTACATCGGTCAAACGGAACGCCGCCTGGCTGACCGTGAACAGGAATTAACCTTCTCTCTTCGCTCCTTTGCGCCACATGGGCTTAACTCCCCTCCCCTCTTCATCTGACTACCCTCTTCTTTCCTTTCTTCATCTCACACCTACTTCTTCTCTTCACTCCTACCCACCCTCTCCCTTCATTGTTACCCCCTCCATTCACACCCACCTCTACACATCCCACCCAATCATCCCAATACATCTCAATCCCCCCTCCCCCAC
>NC_068989.1:43347590-43348036 GCF_001194135.2 Octopus bimaculoides | reverse complement strand
ACTAACACATCCCACTCCCATATACTCCACATCCTCATCCCAAACCCACACTCCACCCTTACATCCCACACCCCTCCCTCTCACCCCAACACCCCAACACCCCAACACCATCACACCACACCACACCACACCACACCACACACTACCACATCACAACCACAACACAACACACCACACATCACCACACCACAACGCCACACCACATCACACCATCCCGCACACACTAGCACTGACCACTTCCCAGCACCCACACTATCATCCTCACACCTACACACGCACACATATGTATATGTATACGACGGGCTTCTTTTACTTTCCGTCTACAAAATCTACTCACAAAGCTTTGACCAGCCCGGGGTTATAGAAGACACCTGCCCATGGTACCATACAGTGAGATTGGATCCGGAACCTTGTGGTTGGGTAGCAAACTCTCTTACTACACAGCC
>NC_068989.1:43345354-43346668 GCF_001194135.2 Octopus bimaculoides | reverse complement strand
CACACACACACACACACACACACACACACACACACACATATATATATATATATATATACACACACATACACATTCATACACACACGCACACATATGTATATGTATACGACGGGCTTCTTTTACTTTCCGTCTACAAAATCTACTCACAAAGCTTTGACCAGCCCGGGGTTATAGAAGACACCTGCCCATGGTACCATACAGTGAGATTGGATCCGGAACCTTGTGGTTGGGTAGCAAACTCTCTTACTACACAGCCTCGCATGCGTTTATCTTCTCTGTTAAACCTTTGTTTTCCTCTCATTTTCTTAGTCTCTTCCCCAATCTCTTTTTAACTCTCTTTCTTTCACACCTTTTCGCTCATCTCCCTTTCTATTTTCTTTCGTATCCTTTCCCTATTACCTAATATCTCCTGCATCTATCACACAAATTTTTCCCTCTACCTCATGATGTTTTCCCTCCTTTTTTCACCATGTCGTTTTCACGTTCTCTTTTGTCACCATCACCCTCCCCCCACTCTGTTTCGCTCCCTCTTTTCATACGCACACACAAACCCTCAAATTCTCCCTACGCTCTCAATCCTCATCTCTGTCTACCATTTGTAGCCTTCCTTTTTCTATCACACTCTCTTCTCTTCACTACCCTCAACTTTTGTATTTCTTTAACTCGCTCTTCTCACACGTAATCACACGTTACACTATTCCTCTCTTCTGTAACTAATAAATAATCAATCTTAGTCACTCCAACAATTCAACCATGACACGAGAGGTTTTATGTCACGATTTACAGTGTCTACATTCAACGTGGTTATTTATTTAGATTTGAGAACTTAATTTCGCATGAATCCAGTTCAGTGTTAGCAGTCAGCTTCGTGTTATTAACTTTCTTCAGCTAATCAGTTCTGCCACTTTCATTTATATGTATGTATGTATGTATGTATGTATGTATGTATGTATGTATGTATGTATGTACACACACACACATATATACACATTTACAATACATATGTATAGTTTACATATATTGTATAAATATATATCGATATGCGTAAATTGTGCGCACAAACGCGCGCGCCTATGTGATCACTCCCCAATCTGTGTAGGTTTGTTAATACCTCCGTATCGTAGGGGTTCGGCAGAAAGAGACCGTTACAGTAAGCAGAATAAGTACCATATATATTAAAACTCCTCAAAGCAATACCGCGTTTTGGTCGCAGTCCAATGTTGAAAGATATATATATATTGATACACACACACACACACACACACACACACACACACACGCATATATATACATACATACATACATACATACATA
>NC_068989.1:43344762-43345344 GCF_001194135.2 Octopus bimaculoides | reverse complement strand
ACATACATACATACATACATACATATATATGTATATAAATATACACACACACACATCGACGCGCCGAGTGAGTTGGTATTTTATATTTTAGAAATTAAGGATATCTTGAATGTAGGGGAATAACTGTGAAAACAGTTTAGAAAATAGGGTAAAATATCCTTATAAGACAAAAGAAGTAACTGACAAGCCGCTATGTGTGTGTGTTTATAAAAATCACATTACAACCACTTGGTTTCGGGTTCAGTCCCACTGCAGGGCACATTGAACAAGTATCTTCAACTATAGCTATAAGACGACTAATGCCTTGTATTTGAATTTGGTAGATTGTGTGGAAGCTCCACGTGTGTTTGCGTGTGTGTGGTTGTGTGTTTGTGGGTGTATACACACACACACACAAACACACACAAACACACGCAAACACACACACACACATGTATTCAACGGATATTTCTCTTCATCAGTTAACTGTGCCTTCCTGATGACATCAAAGTCTTAATATATGTTGTTATATTTGGTGTTCCTGACAAACCTCAGACGTCACATGAAAAAGGCACCGATCAAAACTTGTGTTTTGTAAAGTGT
>NC_068989.1:43343847-43344752 GCF_001194135.2 Octopus bimaculoides | reverse complement strand
TGTATGTGTGTGTGTATATATATATATATATATATATACACACAAACATATATTTATAGACACGCACACATAAATTATAGTTAGTATTATAAACCACTATTATTCTTAAACTCCAAATCGCATGAAGATGTTTATAAAAATTTCCATCTTGTTTTCATTTGAAATCTTTAGAATATTTCAGTTTTTTTTTTATTGATTTTCCTCTCATTTTACCATATATTAGTTAACTTGCTCTCTGTAATCTTTCATGCATAATTTACTTCCATGATATCGAACTATATTATTTATATACAATAAATTTCTGAGTGAACTAGCATTATAATTTATATTTTATTCATCCATGCACTACTCTTTTCCAATCACAATTGATTTTTTAATTTTCTGAACCACACGCTCTGAGCGTTTTTGTTTTACTAGATTTTGTTTTTCAAAGTATTTTAACTAATTATGTTCTTCTAATAATGCCCCCACATTCTGCACTTCTCCCAATACCGTTCGTTTCCTTATAAGAGAAACTTCTATGCTTCGTATCTTTCTCTGGTCTAACAAACTTATTTTCGAATTTACAAAATTTGATGATTGCTTTTCATCCATACAATATACACTATTTTTGACGACTGTATACTCGTCCTAATCGAAAAACGTCGATAAATTAAAGAAAAACCTATAAAAGAATTTCGGGAAAAGGACTTCGTAATAAAAGTCAACATCTAGAGAAATACAAACAACGCCTACAATTCTCAAAGAAGGACAAAACGTAAAACTATGTTGCTCTCCTCGCATACAGAAACATAAAAGAAATTATGCTGCTTGGTTTCATGGTTGACTGGTCTCTCTTCAGAGAGTAATTACCCATCATTACACTGTCTTCAAAGTGAACAGAAGCACACAAGAATTATACACAC
>NC_068989.1:43334343-43339824 GCF_001194135.2 Octopus bimaculoides | reverse complement strand
TGTGTGTGTGTGTGTGTGTGTGCGCGTGCGCGTGTGTATGTGTGTGTGTGTCTGTATGTGTGTGTGTCTGTATGTGTGTGTGTGTGCATAAGTATATACGTATATATGTATGCGTGCGTATATAATTCTGTGACAGGGCTAAAAAGCATTGATCAAGCAAGTTTGCCAGGGAAGTTCACAGTATGGTGCATGCATTTTGGGTTGCTGTGGCCCATAACTGTGTATGAAGTTTCTCTAACAAGGATTGAAACAATTGAACTTAAGATCAATAAGAAGTGGCTTGGCCTTTCGAAGTGCCTTTCATCTGTCGCCCTTTATGGCAACCAGGGTATGCTCTAGTTGCCCCTGACATCACTAATTGAGGAGTACAAGGCCTTCAAGGTGTGTCTGCAATCGATGCTGTCTGAGTCAAGGGACACTGTGATCCAGGGCAATGCATCAGGTTTGAACACTGGTAGAAAGTGGGAGGTCACTGAGGCGATGCAGCAGCTTGATGAGATGACCCAGCATGCTGAAGTGCGTGGAGTGATTATAGACAGCAGGACTGGTGTGGGACTTGTCAAGAGAGAGCAGTTCTGGTCTGAGTCAAGTGAACAAGAACAGCAGAAGCTACGTGAACAACAAGTAAGCAGCTAGAAGATGAGAGGCGTCTGGGTCATGCAGTGCAACAAGCACAGCAGGGTCGGTGGCTAAATTGGGATGATGTCGAAAAGCTGGAGTTGAAGTGGTCTGATTGGTGGTGATTGAGTGCAGGGCATTTGAAAGCTCTGATCCAGACTGCTTATGATGTGCATCCGTCTCCAGCAAATCTAAAAAAATAAGGTATTCAGAGAGTCCCAAGTACCGCTTGTGTGGGAAGTATGGCAGCCTCAAACATCCTGTCATCTTGCCCAAAAGCACTCCACCCAGGATGGTATACATTTAGACATAATTTAGTCCTACACATTGTTGTTTCAGCTGCAAGAGAGGGTCAAGTGCCTGAACTGAGCTAGCGCAAGACAGCATTTGTGAAGCAAAGTATGATGGCAAAGAGACAGAAACTTCGGCAGACCGAAGACAGAAAACGGGAGGTTTTTGTAGACAAGCCATTGCCTGAAAGCATCGTTGTGTCAGCACTCCGGCCTGACCTGGTTTTGGTAGATGAGGGTCAGAGATGTGTGGTACTTGGGGAGCTTACTGTGCCATAGGAGGAGAGTATTGCTGAGGCCCATGAGCGGACGCTGTTGGGCTATGAAGAACTGATAGCTAAGATTCGGGAGAAGGGTTACATCTATGTGCTGGTTGCGTTCGAGGTCGGCTGCAGGGGTTTCCCAGCAGCTTCTCTCAGAAGGTTTCTGAAGGTGGCTGGTGTATCTGCTGTGAGGAAGATCATCAAAGAATGTAGGGAGAAAGCAGTTGAGAGTAGTGCTTGGATTACCAGGAGGTTTATGAATGCGTATAAGGCTACAGAACTGTCATGAGTTCGGTTGCAACACAATACATCCAGCTGTTACAAGCCCATCGTATGGAGAGATATTGAGCTTAATGGGCCGAAATCTCGTCGAAGCACGGCACTCAGCTGATGGTTGCAGCTGGACGAGAAATGGAGCACGCGGTGTTTTCTTCTACTGTGTGTATGAGCATGCATGCGTGTAGATGTATGCATCTGCACGGGTTCATGGAAAATGAGCACGCATATACACATTCATTGTTTTTAAAAACATTAATTTATAGTATTTCTTAATTTTACAACTTCAAAATATTACGTAAACAACAGCGCTATTTCATGTCTCTGCTCGTATGAAGTCTAAGACGTATATAATATCAGGAGAACCGGAAATGAAATAAAAATACGTGAGTTTGAAAGCAACCGTTTTTGTACGTGTCGTCCACAAAGGTTTTAAAACAAAAGACCATTCCATTTCCTATTTCAAAGATTATTCAAACAGTGAATATTTCACATCTTTTCCGGCTACTGTCACAGATTTCGTATTGTTTTTCAATTTTGTTTACTTTTGATTTTCAAATTTGGTATACCGATTTAGTTTTGGATGTTAATTATGAAAATGAAATTAAGTTTTGCTATAAATTAATAAATAACAAGAAAATTGCTATGTGATCGTGGTGTCAGACGTGGCATACAGACTATCATATAACTTGGTGGACAGTTGCGTTTTTATTCTTCTCTTCCGTTTTATTTTGACATGCGCATTGCGTCTTTATTCTTCACATCCGTTTTAAGAATTCAATGTGCACATGTGCATTGCGTGTTCATACTTCTTTTCCCGATTCCTACTCAAAACTGTTTACAGATCGCAATCATCTCACGAACGCAGTTCGTTGTTAAAGCTTACAAATTTTGGATAATTCTAGCCAATCGAAAGCCACTATTATACACATGACGTTAATCTCACATTGGCATCTGTTTCCATAGTAACAAGCAAAGCTATAGCCTGCTCTGTTTTCATTTTAAAAAGGATGCAGTACGGGTGTGACTGTGAGACTTTCACCACCACCACCACCACCACCACCATCACCACCACCACCACAACAACAATAACAGCAACAAACGATTTAGTAATGTCTTGCTTAATTTTGTTGCTGTGGTCAATCATTTTGTGATAGACAGTTATCCCCACAGA
Source organism: Octopus bimaculoides (assembly GCF_001194135.2). Classification (NCBI taxonomy): domain Eukaryota; kingdom Metazoa; phylum Mollusca; class Cephalopoda; order Octopoda; family Octopodidae; genus Octopus; species Octopus bimaculoides. The sequence goes on along the minus strand of NC_068989.1, from coordinate 43,337,203 downwards.
AATGACCGGATTCCGATTTCTATTTTCTGACTTGCTAAAAATCACCTTACTATGTACCTCTGTAAAATTTTTTATAGTATTTCTGAGATAAATGGAATCTCAAATTCGGATTCAGCGCTAAAGATCACATAAATATACTACATGTGAAAACTTACACTTAATTCTAAAACTTCCAGATCCGTGATGGCAGCCGAAAAGAGCCAATATTTCAAAAGAAAAGCAGGCTCGGTTTTCCAGCTGATGTTCAGAAACGAGTAACATTGTGTACTGAAAATTGAAGTCTCAGTTGTATTGTATTAAGGAATACTTTACATTTGTATAGAGTCCTGCAATTTATCAACTCTGGTGAATCAACAGAGATTAATAAATAAATATAAGCGTATTTATATATATATAAATAATGGCAGTGTTCCAGTATGGCCATAGCCCTTCGACTGAAACGTATAAAAATAAAAGAATAAAAGAATATCTTCTCTTTTTGTATTTTACTTGTGTCAGTCATTTGACTGTGGCAATGCTGGGACACCAGCTTAAAGGGTTTAAGTGAACAATCGACCCCAGTACTTATATACCTTTATATTCTATCGGTTTCTTCTTCTTCACACACACACACACGCACACAAACATACACACACACTCACTCACACACACATACGCACACGCACGCACGCACACACGCACGCACGCAAACACACACACACTCGCACACACGCACACACGCACGCACGCAAACACACACACACACACACACACACACACACACACACACACACACACACACACACACACTAATGTATAATGTATATGTATGTATATGTATGTATGCATATATATATATGTATGTATGCATATATATATATGTATGTATGCATATATATATATGTATGTATGCATATATATATATGTATGTATGCATATATACATATCTTTTTTTTCCTATCCCTCTAATCGTTGTTTTTCCTGTCCTCTTTTGTATCGTCTCTGTGTCTGAATGTTTTATTGTCCTCTATTGTGTTTTTGTTCCAGTCTCACGCGTGGGACACTCAACAACTAGTTCAGGAGCATCCGGCGGTGCAGATGTATCTCATCGGGTGATAAATAGACACAACTCGTTAAAATAACAGTTTCGCAATGTAACTTTTCGTTTTCTAGAAAGAAAAGCAGCCGGGAGGAGGAAATATCTTCATTTACATAGAAGGTCAAAAATGAAATCACAGATGGAAAAAAGAGAGACGAACACGTAATACGGTGAGAAAATTATTAAAAATAACTGTGGATCTAGTTAGTTTCATTCGTAAAATGAACCCCATTTAATTTTGCTCAGATTGCTTTCAGTTTTGGTGTATCGATGCAACTCTGAAATTTGATTACGACCAACCAATTACTTCGTAAATTAAAGAACCCGATGTTATTTGGAATTAAAGTTAGAAAATTTGGGTAATTTTAGCCAATCAACAGACAACGAAGCATTAACAGTTTGTTACCATGACAACTGCACGTAGTGTTGTGTTTCACTTCACCCGCATGTTGTGTTGATTCTTCATACCACGAGATTTACTTTACCCGCGGGTTTGATTTTCTGACAATTGTCTTAATATTTTACATATCTTTCATTTATAGCAAAAGTTGTTTACGATGTTTATACAGTTTCTTGGCATTATGAAGGTGAATGGAATATGTGAACTTAGTACACAACCGCACACCTACACTTCAAGCACAGTACTGACAAAACATCGGTGACTCACCGATTCAGTATTGCCAAGCTTCAGGGACTCATTGACTCAGATAACTGGATTTATGATTTCACTAGGTTAATTCTATTCATAAACATTTAAAATAGAAGTATTTCTTAAACCGTTAGCTTCACATTTCAACAGTTTAACTGAAATTTAGCCCACGTAACAGGAACTGAGCGGGATATCGTGAAACAGAGAAACTGGGTGATTCAGATAATTTGACATTATTTTTGAATTCTGCATGCAAAAACATAAGATACAGGTATTCTTTTGCTTGGGAAAAATTCTTTGATGACCATTGTAATTCTCATCGTTGCTTACAACCCCCTCCCCCTACACGCACGCACACACACACACACACACACACTTATATATTAATGATGTACACAAATACATGACAGGTATACATAATACTGAAATACGCATAAAGTAAACATATGCAGACAAATAAATTAATATAACAAATTAAGAAAAAATAATAAAAACATACAACCAATGAAGAGTCAAAAGAAACAGTAAGATGATACATGTTGATTTTATTATGTATTTCTGTTTATTTAGAAACCTACAAAGAACAGACGCTAAACTATAAGTTTCAGAGGGTACAACCTTAAAGTTGACACCGCTCCACTAAACGCAGAAAATGTCTGTCTCGCTATTAGCGAAAAATACACAGTTTTTTCGATTTTTAAACCTCTAACTTTTTCCTCCAATTTTTTTCTCCACAACATTATACCTTCATGGCAATAAGACTGGAAAACTACATTATTATAGCCGATTTTCAGATTTTTTACTTCCTTTATAAAAAAAATGCATATTTTGCGAATCAGTTGACTAGATCCATAACTGTTAACAAGTGTAAATGTTTAAACGTCCTCGGACAAGCTGCAGGGCGCTTGCACACTCGCTCATATGAGCGTCCGTGAAAATGTGAGCATACGTCCCCGTTAGGTTTGGTACACTCATGATCACAAAGCGAGTTAACTATCTACTTAGTGTTGGTAAGAAAGGGGAGGTTAACAGTAAACCTAAATCATCCATACCTAAAAGTAAATTACGTTAACAGTTACTAAAAATTCATTCACACTGCATATATATATGTATATATATATATGTATATATAT
>NC_068989.1:43331695-43334143 GCF_001194135.2 Octopus bimaculoides | reverse complement strand
TATATATATAGAGAGAGAGAGAGAGAGAGAGAGATTAGAGGTCTATGCAAATCAAATTTTTATATATAAAAGATGGATGTGAAAATAGCACAGAAGTAAATCTAAAACATTTCAATTTAGAAAGAAATTAATAAAATGATTTAAAAATTATATACTCTTTACCCTTTTACTTGTTTCAGTTATTTGACTGTGGCTATGCTGGAGCACCACCTTTAGTCGAGCAAATCGACCCCAGGACTTATTCTTTCTAAGCATAGTACTTATTCTATCGGTCTCTTTTGCCGAACCGCTAGACTACGGGGACGTAAACACACCATCATCGGTTGTCAAGCGATGTTGGGAACAAACACAGACACACAAACATATACACACACATACACACACACACATATATATATATATATATATATATATATATATATATACATATATATACGACGAGCTTCTTTCAATTTCCGTCTACCAAATTCACTCACAAGGCTTTGGTCGGTCCGAGGCTATAGTAGAAGACACTTGCCCAAAGTGCCACGCAGTGGGACTGAACTCGGAACAATGTGGTTTGTAAGCAAGCTACTTACCACACAGCCACTCCTACGCCTATATACAGAAAATAGAGAATATTACCGCTTCAATGACTAATCTCATCTTATCAAATATTAGTAAAAATTTATAAAAGTTTGAAGTAAAAACAGTTTATTTTCTGTTTGGTTACATATAGTTTGGTAGTAATCGCGAAATCGGTCGATACATAGTTGAGTTATTTAAAAGAAAGTTGGTTTCTTCTGTTGGTTGATTTCCTCGCATTCGGTACTAAAATGTGTTTATTTGAGAAGTCTAGTGTGTGGCATTATTCTGTAGTAATGCCCTTATATAAATATAGTTTGGTATAGAGTTCAAGGTATTAGAGAAGGAGTGTAGTTGTCTATTGCCTAAAAAAAATCTCAATGGGTTATGCCAAGAGAGTGGTTTAAAAGCATTTATTGAATGGGTTGCATGTCCACTTGTGTGTGAGTGTGTGTATGTGTGTATGTGTGTGTGTGTGTGTGTGTGTGTGTGTGTGTGCGTGCTTGCGTGCGTGTGTGTGTGTATCGTGTTCATTGTGCATCTGTGTGTTGATGGGTGGGTATACTGTAATGTATGTCTTGTTAAAGAAAAAAAAAATTAGAATTTTCTTTCTTTGGGTTTGATGTTTTCTTTTGAGTGTCTCCAGCTGTGTTTATGTGTGTGCGTGTATGTGTGTGTGGGTATGAGTGTGTGCGTGCATATGTGTGTGGGTATATTTTTCGTGATGTTTTCTTTTGTGTGTATGTGTGTGTGCGTGTGTGAGTGTATGAGTGTGTGTTTGTGTGTGTGTATGTGTGTGTGTGTGTATGTGTGTGTGTATGTGTGTGTGTGTGTGTATGTGTGTGTGTTCAGACTGTGTTTGCGAAGTTTTCTTTTGTGCGTATGTATGTATGTGTGTATGTGTGTGTGTGCTTGTGTTTGTGTGTCTGTGTGTTCATGTGTGTATATGTGCGTGTGTCTGTGTGTGTGTCTGTGCAGATGTATGTGTGTGTGTGTTCTTTTGTGATGCGATGTTTTCTTTTGTGTGTATATGTGTTTGTATGTGTATGTTTATATGTGTGGGTGTGTTTGTGTGTGCGTGTGCAGAAGTGTGTGCGTTTTTCTGTGATGTGTTATTTTGTGTGTGTGTGAGTGCATGTGTGTGTTGTGTATGTGTGCAGACGTGGGTGTGCGTGAGTGTGTGTGTGTGTTGTGTATGTGTGCAGACGTGTGTGTGTATGTGCGTGTTTGAGTGTCTATGATTATGTGTGTATGCAGAGGTGTATGCGTGTGTGTTTGTGATGTTTTCTTTTGTGTGTATGTGTGTGTGATTTTTGCGATGTTTTCTATTGTGTGTATGTGTGTGTGAAGAAAACATACACATACAAAGACACACATACACCCACACATGCACACACATACACACAAATGAAAACATCGCGAAAAAACACACACACAAGCATACACACATACACACGGCTGTACGCAAACCAAAAGAAAAAATCACACACACACATACACACGGGTGGAGACACTCAAAAGAAAACATCAAGCCTGAAGAAGGAAAACCCTAATTTTTTCTTTAATAAGACATTCATCACAATATACACACCCATCAACTGACAGTTGCTCACATTCCAAACATATTGAAAGGTTGTTGTTGGCACTCCGTCGCTTACGACGTCGAGGGTTCCAGTTGATCCGATCAACGGAACAGCCTGCTCGTGAAATTAACGTGCAAGTGACTGAGCACCCCACAGACACGTGTACCCTTAACGTAGTTCTCGGGGATATTCAGCGTGACACAGTGTGACAAGGCTGACCCTTTGAATTACAGGCACAACAGAAACAGGAAGTAAGAGTGAGAGAAAGTTGTGGTGAAAGAGTACAGCAGGGTTCGCCACC
>NC_068989.1:43322906-43331685 GCF_001194135.2 Octopus bimaculoides | reverse complement strand
GGGATATTCAGCGTGACACAGTGTGACAAGGCTGACCCTTTGAATTACAGGCACAACAGAAACAGGAAGTAAGAGTGAGAGAAAGTTGTGGTGAAAGAGTACAGCAGGGTTCGCCACCATCCCCTGCCGGAGCCTCGGGGAGCTTTAGGTGTTTTCGCTCAATAAACACTCACAACGCCCGGTCTGGGAATCGAAACCGCAATCCTATGACCGCGAGTCCACTGCCCTAACCACTGGGCCATTGCACCTCCACATATTGAAAGGACATTGAACACAATACACACACACACACACACACACACACGCACAATGCGCGCACGCGCACATACAGACACACAGATACACAGGTGGACATAAAACCACAGGTATTTTTTTTAGGCAATAGACAACTACATCCCCTGTCTATCTATCACCTTCAACTCTATACCAAACTATATTTAAAGAATAATTCAACGAAAAAAACTCCAGAGATGTTTTTGATCCCCAAACAGAAGATAAACTGTTTTTACTTCAAACTTATATAAATATTTACTAATATTTGATAAAATGAGATTCATCATCGAAACCGGTAATATTCTATATTTTCTGTATCTAATTTTATTAAATTCTTTCTTAAGTGAAAAATCTTAGATGTACTTCTGTGCTATTTCCACATCCATCTTTTATATTTATACATATTTACACACACACACACGCACACACACACACACACACACACAATTTGATTCAGCACCACATCACTTAAAGATTTCTGAGAATTAAAGATTCGTACGACATGTCCATCTTATCTGGTGATAAAAACATCTGCTCCGAACTGTCGAAATATTATTAAATATATATGTAACTCCTACGAGATGTGTTGAGAACTACTCTTCTTTGCTCACCCGCCCGCACACGCACACACAACTCATATATATACATATGTATATACATACATGCAAATATATACACACATACACGCACACATATACATATATGCATATGCATATGTACATACATTCAAGCGTATAAACACATAAACACGCATATATACATATACAGGCACACATATACATATATGTTTATTTAAAAGTAAATCTAAATTTGTTTGAAGAAGCAAAAACATATTAAGATAAACATGATGAAAACTATATCTTAGATATTGTGACTTTCTTTTGTTTTTTGAAACTTCCTTTAGACTTTTAAATTTTTAAAGTATTACGAATACTGTATTTTGATAGACATATGTTTTATATGCATACATACATACATACATACATACATACATACATACATAAATACACACACACATACATACAAACATATATATATGTATGGACGTATGTATGTGTATGCGTGTGTATGACAAACATACGTGTGTGTGTGTGTGTGTATGCATATTTATATATATCATTCAACCACGGTAGTGGTTGAATATATTCTTAAGTCCACCATTTCGCCAATCGCAGCAGCTTCCAAGCTTCAACACTAATTCAGTTCCCAACTAAATTGTAAAGTGTTAACAATTTTAAAGAGGACACCTCCTCAGCTACACTTTGGCATAAATAGTTTGAGATTTGGTTCAGTAGAAAAAAAGTTACATCAAAATATCTGTGACCTCAAAGGGTGGGGCAGTAAGGCACCTATTCACTTTCAATTAACATAAACTTTTAAATTTTAAATTAAAACTATACATTTCTTAGGCTTAAATGATTGAAAAATGAATAAGGAATTTAGAATCACAAGTCGCATTGAACAAAATTTAGTAGAAAAAGTGCTATGAGGTAAAATGTTACGAAATTTCCTGTCAGTAAGTAAGAGAGTAAGGGAATAATGCTTCATATATAAGAATAAAGAATATGTTTCTAAAATCAACGATCATTTCAAAAGGCAGTGAGCTGGCAGAAACGTTAACGCGCATGCTGAAATGCTTAACTGTATTTCGTCTGTCTTTACGTTTTTAGTCCAAATTTCGCCGAGGTCGACTTTGACGTATAGATTATTTCATTTATTTTTTTTCGCTAAACACTTTCAAACTTCCGATACTGGTAGAATGTGTCACATAGAACAGGGTTTATTCTTAACGTTTTGGACAAAATTTTGTATTTTAGAAGTTATTTCGTCAGAAGTTACAGAGTGACAATGGACAAATTCGTGTTCGATAAGTGCCAATACACGAAACTCTCAGTTTTTGACTTATTCTCTAACTTCTGCCGATGATATATATACATAATTACATATATGTGTAAAAAAATCTCATCATGCAATCGAACCAATGAAAGAGCCTCTACCTAGTCGCTCGACACGCTAAAACTAGCAGCCAAAGTATCCTCCTACCTAAATCACACACCCATTGTATGTAATGTCCTAGCTTATCCCTAAAAAGACGGTTTGCTGAAGGCTGGAATGTCTTTGATGATACGTTTGCAGTATCAGAGTTGATTTGAGGCTAAATAACATTATGGTCAATTTCTATATTAACACACGCGCGATTTTCATTAAGAAAAAAAAAATGATTTTTTGCGTGAAATAAATTACCCTAACCTAATATGCTGAAAATCCCTTATTTTGGTTCGGAAAAAATTCCCCCAATCCCGGAATCATTGGAAATTTTTGTCTTCGTTAATGAATTCCTGTGGCCTTCTAATATTGCAAAATTAGGTTACTTAGGGTGAGCCTGGTAATTGATGGTTTTGGGGTCTTGTAGTTTGTAACTTTTAGTGAGCCATGGGGCAACGAACAACATGGTAAAAATCTCTGCCATTAATTTAGTGTGGATTGGTAATATCAAATAATTCAATCACAACATATATTTAAATTAAGCATGAAAAAGATTGAAATATTATCATTACTTACATGGAAAAATCGAAATATTATCTTCCAGTATTTTATAAGGTAAAATCTTAAATTATTGACACATTAAATTATTATAGCAATGCCTGGAAAAATCATGGATTACAGGGAAAAATGTGAGCAGGAAAAGTAATATTCTTAAGATTATAAACCTGGAAAAGTACAGGACAAGTTATTACACCTATAAAAGTATAGGACAAACTATTACTTCAAGTAAAGTAACGAATAAGGAACTTTTTACTTAAAATATTGCAGCTAAAAATAAAATTGAATATTAAAACTTATTTTATTATAGTTTACAAATAACACTATACTTATTTAAGTAGAATTTGCCGAATTTACTACCTTAAATACAGAAAAAGTGACTAATTAGAGAAACTTACAAATTAGCTGAACAGTTTTGTACAATAATTTTAAAAGATGAGAACTGTAAAGAGTGATAAATTAGAAGTGGCACTCTTTGCAACAATATTTTAACTAAAAAGTTTCTTATTCTTTACTTTATTTGAAGTAATAGTTTGTCCTATACTTTTACAGGTGTATTAACTTGTCCTGTACTTTTACAAGTTTATAATCTTAAGAATATTACTTTTCATGCTCGCATTTTTCCATGTAATATATAACTGTGTGCATGTGTATATGTATATACTCATAAAGACAGTGTATATATAAATACAAAAAATGGAATAAAAACACAATAGAGGACAATAAAACAACCGGACAGAGAGACGATACAAAGACGAACAGGAAAAACAACACTTAGAGGGATAGGAAAAATAGGACGGATCATTCGTGGCCTTCTTTCATCAGTTAAGTTACCATATGTCCTTACAGTTTCGGGCAGTTACACTTGAGACTGTTTGATCTAGTTGCTCCCCACCAAAAAAAGTCTAAGCTAAGAGCATTAGATCTTTTGTAAGAAAGAGCTAGCGAATGTATGCGATAACAAAGACAAAAAACAGAGAACATGGTACACAATTACAAATATAAACAACAAGTATACAGCAACAGGTGTCTTTCGAATGAGGACGAATCAAATTGAGCTGGAGTATATAAAGTGAAAGCCTAAAGGCAGAAACATGGGAGATAGACATAAGAGGTTTTGGCAGTCGGCAGTCAGGCCAAGAAAGAAAGATCATGGCTGGCCGAACACCGGTCACATGGAAGAAGGGGTGAGGGGTAGGGGCAGTGGGATCGAAGGATTAGAAAAAATCAGAGACAAAGGGAGAGGTACAAGGGAGATAAACGAGGAGGAAAAGTGGGAGTTAAAGAAAGAGAGGGCCAAGAAACGTGTGAGAGGGGGAGCGATAAAAAGAAAATAAGAAAGTATGAAGGGGACTAAAAGACAGAGTAAAAGAATCGCATAAAAAGACAGAATAAAAGAATCGTACAAAAAGACAGAGTAAAAACATCGTACAAAATTTAGATACGTACTTACTATAAGGTGAGCACAGGTGTACATACGCCGCTATATTTATATATAAATATGAAAAAATGGAACAAAAACGTAATAGAAGACAATAAAGCTTTCGGACAGATAGATGATACAAAGGCGGACAGGAAAAATAGCACTTAGAGGGAAGGAAGAAAAGGACGGGTCATAGCTACATTTAAAGTACTTTTGAGACTTATAAGTCTGTGTATTCGATGAACATTTTATAGTTCTATATTTGTGTGTGTATGTGTGTGTGTTTGTTTGTGTGCGCAAACATACATACATAATATATACATACACATTTAAACACAAAGTAAATATGTGGAAACATTTCAATTGTTTTTTCTGTTTTCTCCTATCTATCTATCTATCTATCTATCTATCTATCTATCTATCTATCTATCTATCTGTCTGTCTGTCTGTCTGTATGTCTGTCTGCCTGTCTGCCTGTCTGCCTGTCTGTCTGTCTGGGAATATTGAAAAAAGGGGTACACAAGTTATCATGATTTATAGGGTTAAGTTGCTTTTAAACTTTTTAAATTTGTTCAACACCATAGCGAACAAAGAAGCATGTGGAATGGAGCAAAATTCATCCCAAATATTTTGACGCGGTGGTACTGGCCACTGGTCAAAAGAAATATGTATACATTGGGTTAGTCGTTTGATAGCTATCAAGCTAACGATTGAGTAGGACACAGATATCTATATGTGATCAGTTCTTTCATGTGTTATTCAACTGTTTACTATAGTTGTTTTCAAGAATCAAAGTTCACGGTATTAAATAATATTTTTGGAAATATTTACGAAGATTTTACTTGAAATGTATGAACATGAGAACAGAACACCACGGTGAAACACACATCAAACGACTCTTTTTAATTTTACCCCAAAGAGAAAGAAACAAAAGCACTTTTTAAAACTCTTTTGTATAGTATTTGTACTCAATTAAAAATGGTACTTAGAACTAGAAGTAACACGCCTCTACCTCAAAGGAAAAGTTAATCGAATAAACTATACAAAAAGCAAATAGCAATATAAAAGCTAGGTAAATGAATTTTGATATTTTGCATTGCAGTACACACGGTATGAAAGAAGGAGTGAGGGAGTTTCTGAATACTTTAATATTAATGTGAACAGGCTTTAGGACGCCTTTCATGACAACATTCACGCACACATTTTGCCGAGCGAGGATGTTATTGACATTGAAAGCACTTTTGCCAACATTGTTTGTCGAAGGAAATTGTTAAGCATAGATCAAATACTGAGGAAGAATGAAGTCTAGCAGCAGTGTGCCATAAAAGCGTATGTCTCCTTGTTTGAGGAATTTGTCCAAGAAGGGACAGGGAGAAAATTGATACGAAAAAGGGAAGGGACGTTTATTGTACTCTCCGAAGAGCATATGAAGAAACCCTTTGCCGATGTGTGGAGAACAGTATTTTCTATCGACTGGGGCAAGGCATACCGAACATAGACAAACAGAGACAGCACGGAAATAACTTGGTCATAGACTGATACCATAATAATTAGGCCAGCATAATACGAAAGAGTATTCATAGTAAAATTGATCTCTGATTCGTTGTCATTTTTATAGTACAATATAGGTAGATGATGGCAAGTTTTTTTATATGCTTTATCTGGAAGAAGATACAGTACCCACGATCTTCGCAGGTCCTCTGAAACCGGTGAATCTGATGCCATTAGTACTCTAACTGAACTGTTACAGAGAAGACTTGAATTGGGAGACGATACGAAAGAGACGACGTTCTGGTGAGGAAGAACCAAACAAAGTACGTACTGTTTTGGCTCAGCGGATTGGATACAGTATGATTCACGAGAGAAGGAGAGATAATAAGTCGGAAATATCTGAATTGAACAGCCAGCTCTGAGGAGCTACTGTAACAGCAGTAAAATGAGAAGCGAGGAGGAACAGCACGCCTCTGGGCCAGAATGTCTGTGAGTGACTTTCTGTTAATCAGTCAAGAAATCTTTCCCTTAAAGCATTCTAGGTTGCGAATCTCACTTGAGCTTTGCAGACGTAACAAAAATGTTATGTCGTCAGGAGGGAAAGTACGAACACCCGGAGCTGTGCACAGTTGTGGTCGTAGAAATACAAGCAATGAGGCAATTTAACTATTAAATCTGAGAAGAACTAGAGATAGATAGATAGATAGGTAGATAGATGGATAGAGAGAGAGGGGAGAGAGAGAAAGAAATAAGGAAAGAGACAGAGATAAATTGACAGAGAGATAGAGGTAGAGAGAGAGAGAGAGAGAGAGAGAGAGAGAGAGAGAGAGAGAGAGAGAGAGAGAGAGAGAGAGAGAGAGAGAGAGAGAGAGAGAGATCTATTTTGTCTTTCAGTCTTTCTGAGACTGTAAAATAAAGTACCAGTCAAGCACTGGAGTCGATGGAAGTAACTAACTTGCTTCCCCCTTAAAATTGTTGGCCTTCTCTCAAATTAGAAATCGTTGTTGTTCTTATTGTTGTTATTAATGTAATCGACTAACCTCTTCTCGAAATTTCAGGCATCATGCCTATGGTAAAAGAGGATCATCATTATCATTATCATTATTTTCATTATTAAGGCGGCGAGCTGACAGAACCATTAGCATGCCGAGCAAAATGCTTAGCGGCATTTCGTCCGTCGTTAAGTTCTAAGACAAATTCCGCCGAGGTTGACTTTGCCTTTCTTCTTTTCGGGGTCGATAAAATAAATACTCGTTGAGCACTGGAGTCGATGTAATCGACTTACACCCTCTCTCGAAATTTCTGGCCTTGCACCAAAATTTGAAACCGTTATTATTATCATTATTATTATTATTATTATTATTATTATTATTATTATTATTATTATTATTATTATTATCATTATTATTATTATCATTACTAAGGCAGCGAGCTAGCTGAATCGTTAGTGAGCCGGGCGAAATGCTTAGCGGTATTTCGTCTGCCACTAGGTTCTGAGATTAAATTCCGTCGAGGTCGACTTTGCCTTTCATCCTTTCAGGGTCAATATATTAAGTACCAGTTGAGTACAGGGGTCAATGTGAACGACTGTACCCCTCCCTAGAAAACCCAGGCCTTGTGTCTATAGCTGAAAGGATTATTATCATTATTGTTGTCATTATTTTAAAAAGGCAGTGACTCGAAAGAGAAAATACCTTGGGAGTATTCCTGTTCTTTAAATTCTAAGTTCAAATCTCGTCGAACTCAACGTTGCCATTCATCCTTCTGGGATCGATATACTAAAGTACCAGTAAAGTATTGGGATCGATATAATAGATTAACCCACTCTCTTCATAACTGCTGCTCCTGTGCTTAAATCAGAAACCATTATTAATTATACTTTTAGGAAAGTTACGAAAGTGCTTTGGCTTGCGGTTAGAGTACTTGGCTCATAATTCTTAGGTTGTGAGTTTGATTCTCGGATTTAAGCTGTGAGTTTGATTCTCGGTTCTAGTGCCGCATTGAGTCCTTAAATAAAGCACTTCATTTCACATCGTTCTAGACGTTTGCGAGTCTTGTTCTCTGGGTCTCTTCAACGCCTTGGAAACTTTGATAAACCGGCCTGAAGAACCTGTAACTTCTGTTTTTCGAAAGATGGATTGAAGGTAAAATCTGTAAAGTGCTGAACAAAAAATGCCTGTGTCAGTTTATCTGCATCAGTCATATATATGTGTTGATTTGCTATATTTTATCAGCCCATGATTGTATGTCTGTGTGTCAATGTTAGAAATAAATACAATATAAAACATTAAGAAAAAAATCGAATATGTTTATTAGTGTAATAAATGATTATTATACTAACCATCTTGCATCTTTTTATCCATTTTTATTCCCATCCACAGCGTCCACATAATGGATCCGTATGATCCTGACATGATTATAACAGGAATCAGCAGAAAAGCCATGTCTAAAAAAATAGTGTAACATTTCTCTGCAATCTTCGAAGTCCAAAACTCCCGGCAGACATGTGTCTTGCCTTTGTCGAACGATTTCATTCGCGTGACTATGGCAATCGGAATGACAACCATAGCAGCTAAAAACCAACAACCAGTGATGATTTTGTAAGCTCTGGATAGAGTCTGCCATCGTCTAGAGTGTAGCGGTTGACAAATACCGAAGTATCGTTCTAGAGACATTGCAACCAATGTAAAACAGCTGACAGCTACGGAAACACCTGAAAAGAAAGGAAATGTATATATGAGTTCATCTAGACAACAACGATCACAATAGCAGCTAAATGAGGCTAAAGGGAAACAACGAAGGAACGGGATATTTCTGTTTGGGTGGCGCCCATTTGGTATGTCTGAACGCTAAGCCTGTTCTGATGATAGCTTTTTTGGTGAGAGACAATTTAGTGTTAGAAAGGAACATTAGAATATATCAAAAGAACGTGATTGACACAAACATGTCCCATATCCACACACACACGTAAAGAAAACACACATACACCTACATAAAAAGAGCGAGCGATATAACAATATACATACATAATTATATATATATATATAT
>NC_068989.1:43320633-43322673 GCF_001194135.2 Octopus bimaculoides | reverse complement strand
TATATAGAACTGGAAAAGCAGAAGGAGCAGTAATTAAGTCAAAAAAGTAAGGGATAAGAAGAAAAAACTTAAAATATTGCTGCTGAAGTTAGAATTTAAAAACTAAAATACTCGTAAATGCCCTTTCATATTTTTTATTTATACTTAAGAGTTTAAAATGAAATTCTGAAGAAGCTATTTATTTCTAATTTTAATGAAGACTAACTGTCTGCAAGTTTACACTTTCAAAATTTGATATTATAAATTATTAATATAAAAATTACACAATAGCAATTTAAGCAAAAATGATGATTGTAAACCATAACCCCTAAGTTAAAAAAAAATAGTCTCATAGAGACATTTCTATATTTTGCATTCAGTTTGTTCATTAGCTTCCATTTTTAAAAAATATTTTTCATATTGCAAATAGAAAATATTTTGTTATCTGTGAATTTAATTTTATAAACTCAATATCATTGATTTAAATATTTTGGATAATGAGTTTTGTTATGAAAATAAAATTAAAAAAAGAATATAATACTAAAAATAAGATGGAAATGTAGCTTAATACAAAGAAATTTTTTAATCAAAAATATTAACTTAAAATTTAAAACAATTGCAATAAGAAGCAAAAACGCATGAAAGACAAAACTGCATACACTATTTGATGAACAATTTCAGAAATTCATTTAGTGAATTATTACTTCAGCAGCAATATTTTAAGTTCTTTTTGCTTCTTGTCCTCTACTTTTCAAGAGTTAATTTTCGAAGTTCAGCACTTAAGAATATTCAAGAATTCTGCGCCCACATGTTTCATTCTAGACCACTTTTTCCCAGACAACGCTTCTGTTATTATAATTAATTACATTTATCATTATAATTTAAAAATACAATTGTAAATACTTTTCAAATACAGACTTTGTTCAAATATAGAAATTTTGTTTGCACTAAAAATAACAAGGGATTATTAGCAACACATCTGCTACAAATAAATATATTTTAAAACAATTTTTGGTATAAAATGATGTTGTATTCTAATTAAGTGATTAATAATTATTTTTTAAATGTGTAAAAGTTTTTATCTTAGTATGTTTTTAATATGTACATATTTTTATACATAAAGAAAATAATGAAAATTTATATGAAATCACAAAAAAACAACTTTTTATGCTTAATATTTTTAGACAGGGTTTTCTCTAAAATATTCATCTCGACGAATTCTTTCAATTGAGCTTGAATAATATTTTACTCTTAAATGACCAATACTTTTTCTTCACTTAACGCTATACAACTACTTTTGTGGCTAATATCTTTTGACAAAGTTTTCACCATAGAATTCTTCTCATAGATCTCTTTTATCTGAAGTAAATTTTGAACGCAGAATTGCTCTGAAAACAGCTTAGAAGATTAGCTAAATACTTTTAGAAAAAGGAAAGAACTGGCTAAGTGATCCATGACAATAAATATCGTCTTTTGAAACGCTAAACATCTTAAAATGGCAAACATATTTTAATTTATTAAAAATGATCACCCTTTTCGTCACTTAAAGCTATACCACTTTTTTGTAGCTAATATCTTTCGACGAAGCTTTCATCTAAGTTTCATCTGATAGGGCTCTTTCATTTGAACACAACTATTGTATGGTTTTCTTTAACAATAACTGAAATGTCAATTTCTGAGGTTACTTAAAATGTTTCATCGCTTAAAGACATACAATTTCTTCGTAGTTAATACTTTTTAACTTTGTTTTCATCAAAAGATTCTTCTCAATGAGCACATTCTTTTGAACTCAATTAATCAACCATTTTCTTTTAAAATTAACTGAAAATTTTGATTCTCAGTAAATTTTCATCTTACTCTCCCATTTTTGACCTCACATATTTTTGTATAATGAACCAAATTTCAACTATTTTATCTCAAAACGTATATTAGGACTGGATAATCATTACTAAAAACCGCATTCAATTTGGTTGAGAACTGAATTAGTGATGGAGTCAAGAATTGCTCGCGAGAAACTAAAAGAAAAGTTAACCGTAAGAAAATATTTATCCACTGCCGTGG
>NC_068989.1:43319741-43320623 GCF_001194135.2 Octopus bimaculoides | reverse complement strand
CCCCCCCAACACACACACACACACACAAATTATGTGGTAATTCTCTTCAGCAAGTAAAAAAGTACTTGATCAGCTAAGAAAGTAAAGACAATCTTAAATTAAAAACCACAAATCTTGAAATTACAGCTGCATAGGATTTCCTGGCTGAAATAATAATTTAATCGGCCATTTATCAAGCTGAAAACAAGACCATTTTCAGTTGTCTTTTGAGCAGATAGCGTTGATACAAACAGAAACAATAAAAAAAGCAAAACAAAACAAAAACAAAAACGCATGTAGAAAAGACAGAGGAAAAACATACGGGAAAATCACAACGTTACAACAATTCGATGTCAAACATTGAAATGTGAACATAAAGAAAAAAATCTTGTTCTTCAAACAGTTTTTCGAGCGAGCACACTCAGCATTTTTTAGACCCGTTAATATAAGGTCTGGATTTAGGGAGGATATTCCATTTGATATCGAAATTAACCCCTTCGTCTTTAATTTTCCAGGTTAAAACCGAAAGGATTGTTGAATGTCTCTTATCACGGTACCTAAAATTCGAAATCATCATTACCATCATCATCATCATCATCATCATCATCATCATCATCATCATCATCATCATTATTATTATTATTATTATTATTATTATTTTATGTTTGAATTTTGTTTTGCATTTGTACAAGTTGGATCCAAGTCTCACCCAGAGACCTCAAGAGACAACAAGTTAGAAGTTCATGTAGGTGTTATGCCTAGGGTACCATATATTTGGATTTGTACAGTTTTGTTCAAGTGAATGTTTAAGAAACCATAAGAAAATTATGTGTTTGCTTTAAAATCTGAGATCTATTATTATTATTATTATTATTATTATTATTATTATTATTATTATTATTA
>NC_068989.1:43318264-43319494 GCF_001194135.2 Octopus bimaculoides | reverse complement strand
CCTGGTATCATTTTCAAATAGGTTTCAGTACCTTTTTTTTACCATTCCTAGAGATCCTACAATCACTGGTACGGTAGTCGCCTTGAGATGCCACATTTTTTCAGTTTCTATTAGCAAGTCTTTATATTATTATTATTATTATTATTATTATTATTATTATTATTATTATTATTATTATTATTATTAAAGCAGCGAGCTGGCAGAATCGTTAGCTTAGCGGCATTTAGTTTGTCTTTACGTTCTGAGTTCAAGTCACACCGAGGTCGTGTTTGCCTTTCATCCTTTCGGAGTCGATAAAATAAGTACCAGTTGAGCACTAGGGTCGATGTAATCGTCTGTCCCCCTCCTCCAAAATTTCAGCCCTTGTGCCTATAATAGAAAAGATTATTATTATTATCATCATCATTATTTTTAAAGCGGCAAGCCTGCAGAATCGTTATCACGTCAGACGCAATGCAGCAGTGGCATTTCATCCGTTTTTACGTTTTAACCTTAAATTCCGCGGAAGTCGACTTTGCTGTCATCCTTCGGGGTCGATAAAATAAGTACCAGTTGAGCACTGGGATTGATGTAATCAACTGTCCCCTTCCACCAAATGTCAGGCCTTGTGCCTGTTGAAGAAAGAATTCTTCTTCTTCTTCTTCTTCTTCTTCTTCTTCTTCTTCTTCTTCTTATTATTATTATTATTATTATTATTATTATTATTATTAACGGGATAAGATTACTTAACAGTTTATCAAAAACATAATTTATACAGTTCTTCATCAGTTCTTCATTATGAGCAATGTTCATCTAATACTTGATAGCATCCATGTTTTTATAATTAACAGCTGTTTCATATCTTCTGTCTGAATCTCTATACTTTTTCCGTTTCTACGGTACTTCATGACGGCCCTGCTTACTTTATCGAAGAACTCCATTGCCATGCAAATGTTTCTTTTCCACGTTTCCGTCAATATTTCACCGGCCATCTTATACATAAACAGAACCCGAAATATAAATGAAGTTTTGTAGGTTGAGTAGTTTACTAGTTGTGATTTATAAGTCATTTGTCATATAGAAAATAAACAAAATCTCGGTATCAAAATGCTTCAGCGACATAAATGCGATGCCAAATGAAATCAGTGCCGAATCAGCAACGCCAAATTGGTTTCGCTAAAACATTTCTCTTTCCTTGTGGATAGTAATAGAAAAGGGCTGTGGTGAATTGTTTCATGTGGAGAATGTGTA
>NC_068989.1:43314314-43314723 GCF_001194135.2 Octopus bimaculoides | reverse complement strand
ATATATATATATATAAGCAAATCATTCAAACACTGAGATTTGAAATCAGATGTCACTACTGTTCATATCATCTGTGGATAAATTTTAAAATTGATGATATCACCAGCAGTGACATAAGTGGATCACAGGCACAATAACTTTAAATAGCTATGACTTATTAATTTGCACGAAGCGTAATGATGCTTAACAAGCATCTAGCTGCTAGAAATAAGAGCTAAAGTCTTAAATTAATCCACCGTACCGCACCAAGATAACAAAAAAAAAACAGTATGCGAGGAAAGCAGAAAAAAATTAAAACATTTAACAGCACAAAATAAAAATATTATGCAATTAGGGATATCCAAAAACCATGTTTCGGTTTTTGGATATTTAAACCCTGAGCCTCATCAGTGTGGCCTACCGAGTAATA
>NC_068989.1:43312321-43314214 GCF_001194135.2 Octopus bimaculoides | reverse complement strand
ATATATATATATATTTGTGTACATATATATCTAAAAATAAATTAAATATAGAGATATTCTATAGCCAATCCAAAAATTTATCTATATTACAATATCACATTAAATACTATGAATATAATATATAACATAACATAATATTATATAAATAATTATAAAAACCGAAAAATGCCAACAAATTGTTTCGACTTATATATATTTTTCTTATATGCATAATCACAGTTCCATTATATATAAGTCACTTCGGAGTCCTTGGTTCAGAAAGACGAAATTCCGTGTGAAAGGACAAGAAAAAATAACAATAATATTACAGATAATAATCTAGCTAGAAACTGTGATTGTAGATGTAAAGATAAATGTTTATTTAAAAATTTTGTTTACAGAATAATATTGTATATAGATGTAGGATGGATTCGGAACAAAAAAAAAAATTACATAGGATCTACGGAAAATTTTATTAAAAAACGGATAGCAAACCACGATTACACCTTTAGGAATAGAGATAGATTTAACAGTACTAGTCTAAGTAAACTAATTTTGGAATTGAAGGATAGTAAGAAATCTTACAAAATAAATTGGAAAATAATTAGTCACGCTAGATCGTATAAAATTAATGATTCTAGATGCAACTTGTGGTGTATAGATGAATTATATCAGATATTAACATCTACGAAGAAATTGCTTAGCGAAAGACGTGTGCGTGTTCTATCTTGTACACACTATTCTAAATACGTGTTTAGAAAATTTTATTAAATGTGTATATCTGTATTCGTATGTATACTTTTATAAGTGTACATATATGTGTATATATGAATAAATATATGTTTGTGTATATGCATGTAAGCGCTTGTATATATAGACATATGTTATTTTTTATATTTATATATAATGCCATCGATATGTCGTTATGCATATGTATGTGTTTGAGCGTATATATAGGAAAGTAATGTATATGTGTATATGTGTGTGGATGTGTATGTGTAAGTTCTGTCCGAATTTTGAATAAAAAAAACAAGTGATCAAATGTTATATTTAATTGAAATTTAATCATTAATGTACTTTCCCTGATTATCTATGACTTCCTTCCATCTATTTACAATTTTTTATCCCATCAATGTAAAACTTTTTTGGTTTCAAAGCGAAGAGCTCTGAAATGTCAGTTAACACCTCCTTCTGGCTTGTGAAAATTTTGTCCCCCAAATGATTCTGTAAACTACGAAACAAATGGTAGTCTGAAGGAGCAAGGTCAGGAAAATAAGGTGGATGAGTATTTTTTTCTCAACCAAGCTCTTCGATCTACTGTGATGTGATTTTTGCAGTGTGGGGTCGCGCATTGTCTTGATGAAACATTACTCCTTTTCGATTCACTAAAGCGGGTCTTTTTTTCTTCAAAGCTTGGTTCAAACGCTCTAATTGCTGACAGTAGACTTGAGCGTTGGTTGTTGCATTAGGTGGTAACAATTCAAAGTGCATTACTCCTTTGCAATCCCACCAGATAGAGAGAAGAACCTTTTTCCCATGAAGTTCCCTTCTCGGTTGTGGTTGAGCTTTTTCCCTTTTACCAAGCCGCTGTTTACGACGTTTAACATTTCGATAGATCCATTTTTCGTCACCAGTCACAAGTTAATCCAAAAAGGGTGAAATGAGTTCGCGAGAATGGAGTGAAGAGCAGATGTCAACTCGGAGTTTGCGGTTGCTTTCGGACAATTTATGAGGCACCCATTTTCCAAGTTTATGAACCTTTCCAAGTTGTTGAAGACGACGACGAACAGTTGTATGGTTTGAACTAAGCTTTATTGCCAATTCTTCAACTGATAATGCAGGATTTTCTTCAAGTAATGCCTCAAAGAGCTTATCATCAAACTCAACTGGACGTCCTGTTCGATCTTCATCTTC
>NC_068989.1:43310111-43311303 GCF_001194135.2 Octopus bimaculoides | reverse complement strand
TATATATAGTTCACAGATGAGATCCAGAGATTCTCTGTATAGAAGACAATAATGTTCAAAAGATTCAAATTTAAATTCCAATGTTTTTATAGGGGTTCATTCCACAAAGTAAAGAAAGGTTATATGAGGGATGAAGTTGAGCGTGTATAGAGGCAATTATGCGGATAAAAAAAATTAGACACATCAAATATATTTAGCCCCAAATACAAAATATCAATATATGTATACGTGTAAAACGAAAGGAACGTTTATGTATAAATATATAGATATTTATATTAATAGGTCCAACTTACACAGAGTATAAAATCTTTGTACAGAGAAAAAAAATATTTGAACTTCTCTGCATTAAGTTCTGAAATCGAGGTTCTTCTCTACCCTGATGACAGGGGCTTGTCTCATTCAATGTTAATTGCATCCATACGAAAGCGTATTGTGATATACTAAATCCTCCAACATTATTATAGATCGCCGAGATCCCAGAAACAATTGTTGGCTTATAACTCCTGTAATTTACCCTATCTTTTATACTCTGCGTAAATTAGACCTATTAATATAAATGTACCTATATATTTATACATAAACATTCATAATCTGAAAGTTTCTACCTTTTGTTTCCTCTCGTTTTACATATCTGCATATTTTGTATTTGGTGTTTAATATATTTAATATATATATATATATATATATGTCTAATTTGTTTTATCCACATAATTTCCCTCCCCATCTCTCTCTCTCTCTCTCTCTCTCTCTCCGTTTCCGTCTACCAAATCCAGTCACAACGCTTTGGTCGACCCGAAGTTATAGTAGACGGCACGTGCCCAAGGTGCCACGCAGTGAGACTGAACCCAGACCATGGGGTTGGGAAGCGAACTCCTTACCATACAGTCACTCCTGTATGCATATAATTATTGCCTAACCATTTGCTTAATTACTTGCGATATTTGTCCCGAGGTAGCACATCTTATCGGCGTAGTGTTAAAAACCCCAGAAATATACTAGTAACAGGTGAAAATTGTCCAACAACGGTAGTGGTATTGCAAAATGCACATTTCTGCCTCTTGGTTTCGCCAGTGGAAAGTAACCAAGTAACCACTAGTTATAACATACCAAGACAAAATCTGTCGTTAGTGATACAGTAAATCAGTATCACACACACACACACACACACACACACACACACACACACACACAC